>NC_134397.1:181250912-181550912 GCF_050003625.1 Haematobia irritans | reverse complement strand
TATATATTATTCGAATTTTATACGAGGAATTGAATAACGCCAATAACTTCATCTTCTTGTACAATAAGTTCGTATAAAATGTTAATAATAAATAAATTTTATTTAAAATCATTTTGTTGCCTTTAAATTTAAAATTAATCACTTCTCTTTTACACTTTTTATTTTTTTAAGGATCTTTAAGTACTTACTTTACACTGAGAGATACAACTCAGAATAACTGCAAATAGTCCAATAATTTGAACACCCTTCATAGTTTACTTTTAAATGATCTCTAATCGAAATGAGGGCTATATATAGATAACATTCTATATCTGTGGCTACAGATGATTTTTCAGATATCTAGTATTTACATGCGCTGCTGTTTTTTAATCTAAATCTTTATGATTAGTGGTTAATTCACTTCAGTTAATACATTCCAATATGGATCTTTATACCATTTGCTTAGGGACGCCTATATGCTGTAATGATGAAGTGATTGCAAAATTTCCAGTTCGATTGATAAATTATCAGATGAGGGGATCTCAAAAGCCTTGAGTGGAAGATGGTACAATTCTACACATTAAAACAAGTAAGAAATGTCTAAAGTCGGGCGGGGCCGACTATATTATACCCTGCACCACTTTGTAGATCTAAATTTTCGATACCATAAAGGGTGATACGGTCAAAATTTGGTCAAGGGAAAACGCGTGTAAATCGGTGAAATCGTTTATTTAAAAAATCAAATTAAATTTCTTTTTCAAGTTCAATTAGTATAAAATTCAGGAAAAATATTCAGTTAGGCTTTCGCTTTTCCAAATCCGAATTGCCGGGTCTCACGCTTGACACCTGCCATCAGATTTTGTACAGCCACCTTGTCCACCTTCTTCGCCACAGAAAGCCAGTTTGCCTTGAACTGCTGCTCGTCCTTAGCAGTTTTTTTGGTCTTCTTTAGGTTCCGCTTGACAATAGCCCAGTATTTCTCAATTGGGCGGAGCTCTGGCGTGTTGGGAGGGTTCTTGTCCTTGGGAACCACCTGCACGTTGTTGGCGGCGTACCACTCCATGGCCTTTTTACCGTAATGGATAGATGCCAAATCTGGCCAAAACAGTACGGAACAACCGTGTTTCTTCAGGAAAGGCAGCAGACGTTTATTCAAACACTCTTTCACGTAAATTTCTTGGTTGACAGTCCCGGAAGCTATGAAAATGCTGCTTTTCAAGCCACAGGTACAGATGGCTTGCCAAACCAGATATTTCTTTGCGAACTTTGACAGTTTTATGTGCTTGAAAATATCTGCTACCTTTCCCCTTCCTTTTGCCGTATAAAACTCCTGTCCCGGAAGCTGCTTGTAGTCGGTTTTGACGTAGGTTTCGTCGTTCATTACCACGCAGTCAAACTTCGTCAGCATCGTCGTGTACAGCCTCCGGTATCGCGCTTTGGCCGTCGTATTTTGTTTATCATTGCGATTTGGAGTCACTACCTTCTTGTAAGTCGATAGTCCGGCTCGTTTTTTTGGCTCGATGCACGGTTGTAGACGAAACAACCAGGTTATTTGCGGCATCTCGGAGAGAGAGGTTAGGGTTTCGCTTGAAACTACCGGCAACTCTCTTTGTCGTCTCAGCGGCTTCCGGTTTTCGATTTCCCCCCGATCCAGACTTCCTGGCTGTCGACAAACGTTCCCCAAACACTCTAATTACATTTGTAACGGTTGATTTGGCAACTTTTAGCGATTTTGCAAGCTTTGCGTGCGAGTAGCTCGGATTTTCGCGATGCGCGAGCAAAATTTTGATACGCTGCTCTTCTTGCTTGGACGGCATTTTGACAACTGAAGAGTGAATTCCAAAATCATAAGAGGAGCAACATTCTACACACACACACCTTCAAAATGAGGGGTGTTCAGTAGGTAGGGTCACGGCCTAAGGCAAAAAAAAAAGTTGATGCAGTCACCCCCCAGTTTTGTAGCATATTTGAAGACAATTTCAGAACACTAAAACTTTTTTTTTTTTCGTGCACCCTACGACCCCCCGAAATACAATTTACTGTGCTGTGTCGTCATTTGAAGTCCGATCGAAAAGAAACGCATATCGTTGTTCATGGTTGATCAGGGGCTATATTTCGTGCATTGGTCATTTTTGACTCCGACGTCAAATTTGATTTTTAATTTTTTTATTTCGCTTCGTATACCCATATGATGCCCATTTCTTATAACCATTATAAAGATCTTATCAAAATATGAAACTTTTGCTTTGGAAGTATTTAATTATATTCATAAACAAAAAAGTTACAGAGATTTTAAAAAGTCAATAGGTCACCCTACACCATCAAATAGCTTTTGCTGTGTTGTCATGATATCCGATCGAAACCACATGCACATCGTTATTCACATCTACGAAATTAATTTGAAAGGTATTTAATACACACAAACTGTTTATCTGTAAATTTCTAACCGTATCATTGTATACATACTCGTTGTGTGCACTACGGCATTTTCTGCGTTATATAAAGTGCATGTGTTTTTGCTAGAACAATTTGAGAACAGTAGGCTCTCAAATTGTTCTAGCAAAAAATCTAACAAACACTTTCGCTACATGATTTCTTAAGTCTGTCCATATTTTTGTGAGAGAAGGCTGTTGATAGTATTTGAAAAAAGTGAAAGTGTATGCTCCTTTCTGGTTTCTCGTCAAGAGCCAACCTCAATGTATTTATGGAAGTCAGCATTTATTCAAATACATACTCTGGATCCGAGAGTTACCCAATAATATACAAATGATAATTCGGCCAACAATCGAGAACAATAGTTATTATTTTCATCCAGAAAATATACTATTGGCTATGGTAACAGATTTGGACAAAAGAGTACGATTTCGAGCATACGAAATAATAAGAACTGTTCGTAGTGATCCACCCGCTTCAATTCGCGAGTTTCGCGTACCCAAACATCACATTAATTTTGATTGTGACACCTATACTGAAGCAATAAATTGGGATAATGTTCATATAACCGAACCTCCCTGTTTGCATTTTTATACAGATGAGCAGTTAGTGTTATATCAATATTCATCAGATAATATCATAAAAATACCAGGTAATATATATTTGTTATCAATTATGAGTGCGTTCTTACTATCACCTACTTTGCAGAATTCCCATGCCACTCTCAAAATACCGAACGATTTGTGCGAGTTGTTAATGAATCTACTAGTCATGTTACAGACGATAAACGATTAAAATTAAAAGTCGCCAACAACATAGTAAACTTGATTCTCGACAGGATTTGTTATAAATTAATTCTAAAAAGTTGTTAGCCGCATAATAAAATTGTACAATTAATAAACATGAAATGTACTCAAATCAAATACAAATCTAATCTAATATTTTCTTGTTTAAAGTATTTACTCATGTGACAACATTGCTCACCATTGTGAAGATGACAAGAAAACGCAAAAAAAAAATACGGCGTAGTCAGATGTTGAAAGGCAGAAATTTAACCAATGTGTAAGCAGCATAACGATTTTCGTAATTTCCACAATTCCGTTACCACTTACTTTTATTGTTAGATTGATTGTTAGATTTTAAAACAGTAGGCTCTCAAGTTGTTCAAGGCAAAACACAAGAACTTTGCATAACGCAGAAAATGCCGTAGTGCACACAACGAGTATGTATACAATGATACGGTTAGAAATTTACAGATAAACAGTTTGTGTGTATTAAATGCCTTTCAAATTAATTTCGTAGATGTGAATAACGATGTGCATGTGGTTTCGATCGGATATCATGACAACACAGCAAAAGCTATTTGATGGTGTAGGGTGACCTATTGACTTTTTAAAATCTCTGTAACTTTTTTGTTTATGAATATAATTAAATACTTCCAAAGCAAAAGTTTCATATTTTGATAAGATCTTTATAATGGTTGTAAGAAATGGGCATCATAGGGGTATACGAAGCGAAATAAAAAAATTAAAAATCAAATTTGACGTTGGAGTCAAAAATGACCAATGCACGAAATATAGCCCCTGATCAACCATGAACAACGATATGCGTTTCTTTTCGATCGGACTTCAAATGACGACACGGCACAGTAAATTGCATTTCGGGGGGTCGTAGGGTGCACGGAAAAACAAAAGTTTTAGTGTTCTGAAATTGTCTTCAAATATGCTACAAAACTGGGGGGTGACTGCATGAACTTTTTTTCGCGACCCTATCTAGTGTTCAGGTTTTTTAAATGCAAAATTGAAAGAAATACGTCAAGTTTATATTGACCAAATTATAGTGCAAAATTTCAACTAAATCGCACACAAAAAAATTTTTTTCTGATTCAATCACCAAATTAATTGATCCAATTAATTTTTTAATTGAAATGTCTTCAAACACGAAAATGATAGTATCAATCACAGTTTTAATTGGGCATAGAACAAATTCTTGATTAAAAAATTAATTGATTTTTTAGCAAATTTCAATTAATTTTTTAATTGATTCAATTAAAAATTTAATTGATGTTGATTGCAAAACTCAATTAATTTATTTAACTATTTTTAATTACTTTCTGAATTGGCTTAGAGTTTTTATTTGGATTAACAAATGATTGTTTGAAATACATTTTTAATTAAAAAAAAATCAGCACTTTTTTAACTGAATTAGTCTTCCGAATTTGATTAAAAAGTTAATTGTATCAATTAATTGTATCAATTAATTTTTTAATTAAACTTTTTAAAATTTTCAATCATTGACTTAATTAACTTAATGTTTCTAGCATGATTAAAAAGTTAATTGTATCAATTAATTTATTAATTAAAAAAATTTTCAACTTCAATTAACTTTTTAATTGGAAATATTTTGGTGATATTTTTTTCTGTGCGGAGCAAAAATTGGGCTCTGTGGTCATATGAGTGTAAATCGGGCAAAAGCTATATATGGGAGCTATATCTAAATCTGAACCGATTTCAACCAAATTTGGCACGCATAGCTACAATGCCAATTCTACTCCCTGTGCAAAATTTCAATTAAATCGGAGTAAAAGATTGGCCACTGTGGTCATATGAGTGTAAATCGGGCGAACGATATATATGGGAGCTATATCTAAATCTGAACCGATTTCAATAAAATTTGGCACACTTGACTATAGTACTAATTGTACTCCTAGTGCAAAATTTCAACCAAATTGGGGTAAAAATCTGGTTTCTGGGACCGTATTAGTCCATATCGGACGAAAGATATATATGGGAGCTATATCTAAATCTGAACCGATTTCAATAAAATTTGGCACACTTGACTATAGTACTGATTGTTCTTCTTGTGCAAAATTTTAAGCAAATTAGTGTACAACTTTGGCTTCTGGGGCCATATAAGTCCATATGGGGCGAAATATATATATGGGAGCTATATGTAAATCTGAACCGATTTCTTCCAAAATCAATAGGGATCTATTCTGAGCCAAAACACATACTTGTGCCAAATTTGAAGTCGATTGGACTAAAACTGTGACCTAGACTTTGATTACAAAAATGTGTTCACGGACAGACGGACATCGCTATATCGACTCAAGAGTCCACCCTGAGCATTTTTGCCAAAGACACCATGTGTCTATCTCGTCTCCTTCTGGGTGTTGCAAACATATGCACTAACTTATAATACCCTGTTCCACAATGTGGCGCAGGGTATAAAAACTCGAATTATGGTCTGAGTTTCGAACGGACGCACTTGCTGGCTATACTAGCCAGTTCGGGTTATGTGGGCGGGGATCTTGTTCCAACTCAATGACATCTAAAACATAGCACTCGGAATGGAAGATGAGGAAGCTTCGGGCCTCGGTACCCCTAACTTTTATTAAAAACTTCGATGACAAACCAAATTCCTTGTCTCTGATTCTTATGACAAAAAACTTACTTCCCCAGCAAAAAAAAAAAAAACAAAAACAAAAAAAAAACATGAAGTTAAAGGCACGACTTTAAAGCAATTTCAAAAATTTCCTCGCAAAGATGTTCTTTATTGTAATTACACATTATTTTTTTCAGATTCAATTACGAAATTAATTGATCCAATTAATTTTTGAATTGAAATGTCTTCAAAAAGTTATTTGATTTCATTGGTACATTTCAATTAATTTTTTATTTTTAATTGATTCAATTAAAAATTTAATTGGTGCCCAGCAAAAAAAGCGTCGCCAAAAAAGTAATGAAAATTAATGTGCCTTTGGAAGAAATTCCAAATTTTTTTGCTGGGTGTTGATTGCAAAACTCAATTATTTTTTTCATGACTTAGTGTTTTGAGTTTGATTAAAAAATTTTTTGTTTGAAATAAATTCTTAAAACTAAAAAAAAACCATCACTTTTTTAATTGATCCAGCAAAAAAAAATTGGAAGTTCTTCTAAAGGCACAACTTTAAAAGCACTTCCAAAAATGTCGTCCCAAAGATGTTATTTAGTTTAACTTGCTCCTCCAAGAGGCTCCGCAAGCCAAATCTGAGCGTCGGTTTATATGGGGGCTATACATAAAAGTGATCCGATATGGCCCATTTGCTATACCATCCGCCCTAGGTTAGGTTAGGTTAGGTTAGGTTAGGTGGCAGCCTGATGTATCAGGCTCACTTAGACTATTCAGTCCATTGTGATACCACATTGGTGAACTTCTCTCTTATCACTGAGTGCTGCCCGATTCCATGTTAAGCTCAATGACAAGGGACCTACTTTTTATAGCCGAGTCCGAACGGCGTTCCACATTGCAGTGAAACCACTTAGAGAAGCTTTGAAACCCTCAGAAATGTCACCAGCATTACTGAGGTGGGACAATCCACCGCTGAAAAACTTTTTGGTGTTCGGTCGAAGCAGGAATCGAACCCACGACCTTGTGTATGCAAGGCGGGCATGCTAACCATTGCACCACGGTGGCTACCATCCGACCTACATCAATAACAATTACTTGTGCCAAGTTTCAAGTTGATAGCTTGTTTCGTTCGGAAGTTTCAACAGACGGACATGCTTAGATCGACTCTGAATTTCACCACGACCCAGAATATATATACTTTATGGGGTCTGAGAGCAATATTTGGATGTGTTACAAACGAAACGACAAAGTTAATATACCCCCCATCCTACGGTGGAGGGTATAAAAAATATAACGGATACTTCCAAGTACAAACTTTATTTTAATTTATTTCATTCATTTCATTAGTTTTAAAGAAATTTTTCCTTAATATATTGTAAATGGCGCATCCTCAAAATTTAGGTTGTGTAATCTTTAATATCACGTAAATATTTTTTTCAGTGTAGCTGTGAAGTTAATATTATTGGATTCTTTGTGTTTATGGATAATTTATTGATCGAAATCTTTATTATACATTCCACAATGAATCGTTACAGCATTTGCTCGGGAACGCCTAAATGTAATATTTTTTTTAGATATATCAATCTTTATTATAGAATTTGGGGCTATGATGTAATTATTTGATGACATGTTTTTTTCTTGGCTTAATTATAAGCAAATATGTGGTTTTAACTAACATCGATAGCATTGTATGGTCTGATTATTTATCATTTTATTTCTATAGAAATAAAATTTTGGCAAAATTTTCTATAGAAATAAAATTTTGACAAAATTTTCGATAGAAATAAAATTTTGACAAAATTTTCTATAGCAATTAAATTTTGACAAAATTTGCTACTGAAATAAAATTTTGACAAAAATTTCTATAGAAATAAAATTTTGACAAAATTTTCTACAGACATAAAATTTTGACAAAAATTTCTACTGAAATAAAATTTTGACAAAAATTTCTATAAAAATAAAATTTTGACAAAAATTTCTATAGAAATAAAATTTTGATAAAAATTTCTGCTGAAATAAAATTTTGACAAAAATTTCTATAGAAGTAAAATTTTGCTAAAATTTTCTACTGAAATAAAATTTTGACAAAAATTTCTATAGAAATAAAATTTTGATAAAATTTTCTATAGAAATAAAATTTTGATAAAATTTTCTACAGAAATAAAATTTTGACAAAAAATTCTATAGAAATAAAATTTTGATAAAATCTTCTATAGAAATAAAATTTTGCTAAAATCTTCTATAGAAATAAAATTGTGATAAAATTTTCTATAGAAATAAAATTTTGATAAAATCTTCTATAGAACTAAAATTTTGATAAAATCGTCTATAGAAATAAAATTTTGACAAAAATTTCTATAGAAATAAAATTTTGATAAAAATTGCTATAGAAATAAAATTTTGACAAAAATTTCTATAGAAATAAAATTTTGATAAAATTTTCTATAGAAATAAAATTTTGCTAAAATTTTCTATAGAAATAAAATTTTGATAAAATTTTCTATAGAAATGAAATTTTGATAAAAATTTCTATAGAAATAAAATTTGGACAAAAATTTCTATAGAAATAAAATTTTGATAAAATTTTCTATAGGAATAAAATTTTGCTAAAATTTTCTATAGAAATAAAATTTTGACAAAATATTCTATAGAAATGAAATTTTGACAAAAATTTCTACTGAAATAAAATTTTGAAAAAAATTTCTATAGAAATAAAAGTTTGACAAAAATTTTTATAGAAATAAAATTTTGACAAAATTTTCTATAGAAATAAAATTTTGATAAAATTTTCTATAGAAATAAAATTTTGATAAAAATTTCTATAGAAATAAAATTTTGACAAAATTTTCTACTGAAATAAAATTTTGACAAAAATTTCTACTGAAATAAAATTTTGACAAAATTTCTGTAGAAATAAAATTTTGTTAAAATTTTCTACTGAAATAAAATTTTGACAAAAATTTCTATAGAAATAAAATTTTGACAAAAATTTCTATAGAAATAAAATTTTGATAAAATTTTCTATAGAAATAAAATTTTAATAAAATTTTCTACAGAAATAAAATTTTGACAAAATTTTCTAGAGAAATAAAATTTTCAGAAATTTCCCTATAGAAATATAAAATTTTGATAAAAACTTCTATAGAAATAAAATTTTGATAAAATTTTCTATAGAAATAAAATTTTGACAACAATTTCTATAGAAATAAAATTTTGACAAAATTTTCTATAGAAATAAAATTTTGATAAAATTTTCTATAGAAATAAAATTTTGACAAAATTTTCGATAGAAATAAAATTTTGACAAAAATTTCTATAGAAATAAAATTTTCACAAAATTTTCTATAGCAAAAAAATTTTCACAAAATTTTCTATAGAAATAAAATTTTGATAAAAATTTTCTACTGAAATAAAATTTTGACAAAAATTTCTATAGAAATAAAATTTTGATAAAATTTTCTATAGAAATAAAATTTTGATAACATTTTCTATAGAAATAAAATTTTGACAAAAGTTTCTATAGAAATAAAATTTTGACAAAATGTTCTATAGAAATAAAATTTTGACAAAAATTTCTATAGAAATAAAAGTTTGACAAAAATTTCTATAGAAATAAAATTTTGACAAAATTTACTATAGAAATAAAATTTTAATAAAATTTTCTACAGAAATAAAATTTTGACAAAATTTTCTATAGAAATAAAATTTTCAGAAATTTCCCTATAGAAATAAAATTTTGATAAAATTTTCTATAGAAATAAAATTTTGACAACAATTTCTATAGAAATAAAATTTTGACAAAATTTTCTATAGAAATAAAATTTTGATAAAATTTTCTATAGAAATAAAATTTTGACAAAATTTTCTATAGAAATAAAATTTTGACAAAATATTCTATAGAAATGAAATTTTGACAAAATATTCTATAGAAATGAAATTTTGACAAAAATTTCTACTGACATAAAATTTTGACAAAAATTTCTATAGAAATAAAAGTTTGACAAAAATTTCTATACAAATAAAATTTTGACAAATTTTTCTATAGAAATAAAATTTTGATAAAATTTTCTATAGAAATAAAATTTTGATAAAAATTTCTATAGAAATAAAATTTTGACAAAATTTTCTACTGAAATAAAATTTTGACAAAAATGTCTACTGAAATAAAATTTTGACAAAAATTTCTATAGAAATAAAATTTTGTTAAAATTTTCTACTGAAATAAAATTTTGACAAAAATTTCTATAGAAATAAAAGTTTGACAAAAATTTCTATAGAAATAAAATTTTGACAAAATTTTCTATAGAAATAAAATTTTGACAAAATTTTCTATAGAAACAAAATTTTGATAAAAATTTCTATAGCAATAAAATTATGACAAAATTTTCTACTGAAATAAAATTTTGATAAAAATTTCTATAGAAATAAAATTTAGATAAAATTTTCTATAGAAATAAAATTTTGACAAATTTTCTATAGAAATAAAATTTTGACAAATTTTCTATAGAAATAAAATTTTCAGAAATTTTCCTATAGAAATATAAAATTTTGATAAAAATTTCTATAGAAATAAAATTTTGATAAAATTCTCTATGGAAATAAAATTTGGACATCATTTTCTATAGAAGTAAAATTTTGACAAAAATTTCTATAGAAATAAAATGTAGACATAACTTTCTATAGAAATAAAATTTTTACAAAATACGATTTTTTTGTTTGTTTTTTGGTAAAATTTCCTCCAAATTTTGGTAGGTTAATTTTGTCTCGAGTGGCAAACCTTGCGGTCTAATTTTGATTAAAGTAAAAAAAAATACAAAGAATAATCTTAAAGATAAAAATGCCCACATTTTAAGGAAGACGCATCTAGGAATCATTAGCAAAATCTTTAGGGTAAAGTTAAAATCATTGGATCCAAGTAAACGTTTTTAAGTGGAAGTATTATTATTATTTTGTAATCTTTTATGCATATGAAAGGACAAATTAGAGAGGTCCTGTCCAGAGATGGTCTGTCGTAAACTGTAAGCTATTTGACATAGATTAATGACGTATTTTACCATACGTGAAAAACCTCCGTAAAATACTTAGTTTTTGACAATATTGGAATTTGTATAGTACACGTTTTTAGAAACATTTGTTTCATACTTTTTTTTTAATTTTTTATTCGAGTTTATTAATAATATTTGTATTTATGAACGCATTTTCCTTATAGAAAAGAGTAAGAAAATTCTAATATCGACCAGAATCGACTATAAACCATGCCAAAGAAAACTTTGTGCCAAATTTCATAAGCGTACTAAATATTTCCAATTTGATTTCACACAACCTTATGAAAATTCTTCCATATACCTTAGAATATTAAAAAAAATATAAGTATGCTGTAAAAATGTTCGACATTTACTACGTTTTATACAGACATATGACGTGTCCGACGTTTACAACTTTCTGACTGTAGAAAACCAAAAAAGTTGCTACTCGGAACATTCCTGGTCCTGTCCAACTTTTGGCAGTATTTTTTTTGTAATTTTGTCATCAAAAGAGGAAAAACATAACAAATCATGGGCAATTTTTTTTGTAAATTGAATATCAAACTCCAATAAATTAGGAATATTTCGTTATTAAAATAATTCGGCTTTGTGTGTGTTTGTGCGCGAATTAGCTTAGTCACCTATACCGGTTCCAGATAAGTAAGCTGTAAATAGCACTACAATATATTTATTTTAATATACTTACATTAAGTTGTTTAGAGTGCTGCTTAAAGATTACGAAATACAGCAGGTACTTAATCAAAATAATAACCAGACTTGCAGTATGCTAGGCTAGCTATCGAGCATAGAAATAAAGCCAACCGAAAAAATATCTCCATCATTGACTAAAAGAAAACTTAACCAATATACCAAATGAACACTAACCGCCAGTCAAGTGTGTAAACAAAATCCAATCTTACTGCATTTTGGTGGAGATATTATCTACAGCAAACAAACAAGAGACATTGGACTTTAAAGTCAATAGATAATGACTTTGTTCCGGCATGTGATAGGCCATTCCACTAGAGTTACACCTTCCTTTGAACAGATGGTCTCATATTAAATTTTCTATAGAAATAACATTTTGACAAATTTTTCTACAAAAATAAAATTTTGACGAATTTTTCTACAGAAATAAAATTCTTACAAAATTTTCTATAGAAATAAAATTTTTGACAAAATTTTCTATAGAAATAACATTTTGACAAAATTTTCTATAGAAACAAAATTTTGACAAAATTTTCTATAAAAATAAAATTTTGAGAAAATTTTCTATAGAAATAAAATTTTAACAAAATTTTCTATAGAAATAAAATTTTGATAAAATTTTCTATAGAAATAAAATTTTGACAAAATTTTCTATAGAAATATAATTTTGACAAAATTTTCTAAAGAAATAAAATTTTGACAAAATTTTCTATAGAAATAAAATTTTGACAAAATAGAAATAAAATTTAGATAAAATTTTCTATAGAAATAAACTTTAGACAAAATTTTCTATAGAAATAAAATTTTGACAAAATTTTCTATAGAAAAAAATTTTGACAAAATTTTCTTCAAAAATAAAATTATGACAAACTTTTCTATAGAAATAAAATTTTGAAAAAATTTTCTATGGAAATACGATTTTTTCAAAAATTTCAATAGAAATAAAATTTTGACAAAATTTTCTTCAAAAATAAAATTATGACAAACTTTTCTATGGAAATAAAATTTGGACAAAATTTTCTATAGAAATAAAGTTTTCTATAGAAATAAAGTTTTCTGTAGAAATAAATTTTTTAGAACATTTTCTATATAAATTTTCTATATAAATAAAATGTTGACAAAATTTTCTATATAAATAAAATTTTGCACAAATTTTCTATAGAAATAAAGTTTTGCAAACAATTTCTATAGAAATAATAGAAAATTTTCTATACAAATAAAATTTTGACAAAATTTTCTATAGAAATAAATTTGGACAAAATTTTCTATAGAAATAAAATTTTGACAAAATTTTCTATAGAAATAAAATTTTGACAAAATTTTCTATATAAATAAAATTTTGAAAAAAAAATTCTGTAGAAATCAAATTTTGAAAAATTTTTTTATAGAAATACGATTTTGACAAACTTTTCTATAGAAGTAAAATTTGGACAAAAATTTCTATAGAAATAAAATTTTGACAAAATTTTCTATAGAAATAAAATGTTAACAAAATTTTCTATAGAAATACGATTTTGACAAACTTTTCTATAGAAATAAAACTTGGACAAAAATTTCAATAGAAATAAAATTTTGACAAAATGTTCTTCAAAAATAAAATTATGACAAACTTTTCTATGGAAATAAAATTTGGACAACATTTTCTATAGAAATAAAATTTTCTATAGAAATAAATTTTTTAGAACATTTTCTATATAAATTTTCTCTTGAAATAAAATTTTGACAAAATGTTCTATATAAAAAAAATTTGCAAAAATTTTCTATAGAAATAAAATTTTGCAAAAATTTTCTATAGAAATAATAGCAAATTTTGTCAAAATTTTATTTCTATAGTAAGTTTTGTAAAAATAATAGAAAATTTTGTCCTATAAAAATAAAATTTTGATACTATTTTCTATCGAAATAAAATTTTGACTAAATTTTCTATAGAAATAAAATTTTGACAAAATTTTCTATAGAAATAAAATTTTCTATAGGAATAAAATTTTGACAAAATTTTCTATAGGAATAAAATTTTGACAAAATTTTCTTCAAAAATAAAATTATGACAAAATTTTCTATGGAAATAAAATTTGCACAAAATTTTCTATAGAAATCAAGTTTTCTATAGAAATAAATTTTTTAGAACATTTTCTATTTAAATTTTCTATAGAAATAAAATTTTGACAAAATTTGCTATAGAAATAAAGTTTTGCAAAAATTTTCTATAGAAATAATAGAAAATTTTGTCAAAATTTTATTTCTATAGTAAATTTTGTAAAAATAAAAGAAAATTTTGACAAAATTTTCTATTGAAATAAAAGTTTGACAAAATTTCTAATAGAAATAAAATTTTGACAAAATTTTTATAGAAATACGATTTTGACAAAATTTTCTATAGAAATAAAATTTTGATAAATATTTTCTATAAAACTAAAATTTTACAAAATTTTCTATAGAAATAAAATTTTGACAAAATTGTCTATAGAAATAAAATTTTGACAAAAAAAAAATTGGACAAAAATTTCTATAGAAATAAAATTTTGATAAATATTTTCCATAAAACTAAATTTTTCCAAAATTTTCTATAGAAATATAATTTTGACAATATTTTCTAAAGAAATAAAATTTTAACATTATTTTCTATAGAAATGAAATTTCGAAAAAAAAATTCTATAGAAATAAAATTGTGAGAAAATTTTCTATAGAATTAAAATTTTGACAAAATTTTCTATAGAAATAAAATTTTGACAAAAATTTCTATAGAAATAAAATTTTGAGAAAATTTTCTATAGAAATAAAATTTTGACAAAATTTTCCTGTCCTAAAGTCATTGAAAAAAAATATATCAAACCGAAGATTTTAAACATTCTTTTGATTAAAATATCTGTTCCTAACTATTGTGTGTCCTTAAGTATAGGTTGCAAAATCTTTAATATTAGGTCAATATTTTCTCAGTGTGTTAGTGAACAATACGGAGTGTATTTGACCTAAATCAGATTTATTCTAACTATGATCATTAAACCTTAAATTTCATGTCAAAAGTAATTGATGCATTTTTGTCTACACCTGATTTGCTGATAAAATTTCATATAATTTTGCTTGTTAATTTTTTTTAACATTTATTTTCATAATTTATAATGATTGTAAATCTTGTAATAAATAAATAAATAACTCTAATAAAGTATCAAACTCATGAGCATGAACCGACCTAATAACAACCAAAACAAAAATACACACAAAAATATGTTAAACTCTATACTCATAAACAACATTATTATGTTAGTGTGAACCAATGTTAGTGCACGATAATGAGGTATACAAGCAAAAGCAAACAAATTTTGTCAAGGGGGCTACTTAAGACGTCATAAGATGACCCAAACTGTGTAGTGGTCGACCAGTTTCAAGTTCCAGTTCCGTCCATATCTCATAATCATTCATTACTACTCTACATGTCGCATATAATATTTACGTATCACCACCATCCTATCTGATCATCAACCATTGCCTAGACGGGATTAAGCTCATAAGCATTTCCTTTTCACCATGCAACATTGTATTGTGGGTCATGATCGTTGCAATGATGATTGAAATAAAGTGTAACGAGATTACAAGAGAGAGAGAGAGAGAGAAGGAGAGAGTTGAATCAAGTGGTGCAATGAAAAACTCCGTATAATGTAGTTTTTATTAAAATTTCTGGTTAATATGTATTTAGGTTAACTAAATTAAACGATTAGGCGATTCTTTTCGAAGCTCGGAATAATTCGTGTTTCATTTTGTAATATGAAATGCTATACTAACCAAACTTTTGACAAAATGTTATTTCTATAGAAAATTTTAGCAAAATTTTATTTCTATTGGAAATATTGTTAAAATTTTATTTCTATAGAAAATTTTATCAAAATTTTATTTTTATAGAAAATTTTCTCAACATTTTATTTTTATAGAAAATTGTTTCAAAATTTTATTTTTGTAGAAAATTTTCTCAAAATTTTTTCAAAATTTTATTTCTAAAAAAAATTTTATTTCGATAGAAATTTTCTCAAAATTTTATTTCTATAGAAAATTTTATTAAAATGTTATTTCTATAGAAAATTTTTCTCAAAATTTTATTTCTATAGAATTTTTTTCCAAAATTTTATAGAACAAAAATTTTTTTGCAAAATTTTATTTCTAAAGAAAATTTTGTCAAAATTTTTTTATAAAGAAAAATTTTGCAAAATTTTATTTCTATTGAAAATTTTGTCAAAATTTTATATCTCTAGAAAATTTTGTCAAAATTTTATTTTTATAGAAAATTTTGTCAAAATTTTATTTTTATAGAAAATTTTCTCAAAATTTTATTTTTATAGAAAATTTTCTCAAAATTTCATTTCTAAAAAAAAATTATTTCTATAGAAATTTTCTCAAATTTTTTTTCTACAGAAAATTTTCTCAAATTTGTATTTCTATAGAAAATTTTATCAAAATTTTATACCAATAGAAAATTTTTACAAAATTTTATTTCTATAGAAAATTTTTAAAAATTTTTATTTCTATAGCAAAGTTTTGTCGAAATTTTATTTCTATAGAAATTTTCTCAAAATTTTATTTCTAAAGAAAATTTTCTGAAATTTTGTTTCTATAGAAATTTTCTCAAATTTTATTTCTATAGAAAATTTTCTCAAATTTTATTTCTATAAACAATTTTATTAAATTTTATTTCTATAGAAATTTTTTTGCAAAATTTTATAGATTTTTTTTTTTTGCAAAATTTTATTTCTAAAGAAAATTTTGTCAAAATTTTATTTGTATAGAAAATTTTGTTAAATTTTTTTTTTATAAAGAAAATTTTTGCAACATTTTATTTCTATTGAAAATTTTATCAAACTGTTATTTCTATAGAAATTTTTTCTCAATATTTTATTTCTCTAGAAAATTTTGTCAGAATTTATTTCTATAGAAATTTTTGCAAAATTTTATTTCTATAGAAAATTTTGTCAAAATTTTTATATCTATAGAAAATTTTGATTTTGTCAAAATTTTATTTCTATAGAAAATTTTATCAAAATTTTATTTCTATAGAAAATTTTGTCAAAATTTTATTTCTATAGAAAATTTTATCAAAATTTTATTTCTATAGAAAATTTTGTCAAAAAATTTATTTCCATAGAAAATTTTGTCAAAATTTTATTTCTATAGAAAATGTTGTCAAAAAATTTATTTCCATAGAAGATTTTGTCAAAATTTTATTAATTTTATGTATAGAAAATTTTGTCAAATTTTTTTTATAAAGAAAATTTTTGCAACATTTTATTTCTATTGAAAATTTTATCAAACTGTTATTTCTATAGAAATTTTTTCTCAATATTTTATTTCTCTAGAAAATTTTGTCAGAATTTATTTCTATAGAAATTTTTGCAAAATTTTATTTCTATAGAAAATTTTGTCAAAATTTTATATCTATAGAAAATTTTGATTTTGTCAAAATTTTATTTCTATAGAAAATTTTGTCAAAATTTTATTTCTATAGAAAATTTTGTCAAAATTTTATTTCTATAGAAAATTTTATCAAAATTTTATTTCTATAGAAAATTTTATTTCTAAGAAAATTTTGTCAAAAAATTTATTTCCATAGAAAATTTTGTCAAAATTTTATTTCTATAGAAAATGTTGTCAAAAAATTTATTTCCATAGAAGATTTTGTCAAAATTTTATTTCTATACAAAAATTTTGTCAAGATTTTATTTGTATCGAAAATGTTGTCAAAATTTTATTTCTATAGAAAATTGAAGTACCTCCTAGTTGGACGGAGTTGCCATATGAACGTCTATGGCAACTCCGTCCTTTCATGAGTCGTGAACGTTTCCAGTTCACTTTGTTACCATTCGTTTACGATTTTGAAACGTAATCATTTCTATTATTTTATTCTATTTATACCCTGCGCCTTACTGTGGAACAGGGTATTATAAGTTAGTGCATATGTTTGTAACACCCAGAAGGAGACGAGATACGACACATGGTGTCTTTGGCAATAATGCTCAGGGTGGGTCCCTGAGTCGATATAACCATGTCCGTCTGTCCGTCTGTCCGTCCGTCCGTCTGTCTGTGAACACATTTTTGTGATCAAAGTCTAGGTCGCAATTTAAGTCCACTCGCCTTCAAATTTGGCACATGTTCCTAATTTGGGTCAGAATAGAACCCTATTGATTTTGGAAGAAATCGGTTCAGATTTAGATATAGCTCCCATATATATCTTTCGCCCGATATGCACTAATATGGACCCGCAGCCAGAGTTTTATACCGATTTGCTTGAACTTTTGTACACACATAACACTTAGTCGTATAGTCAAGTGTGAAAAATTTGATTGAAATCGGTTCAGATTTAGATATAGCTCCCATATATATCTTTCGCCCGATATGGGCTAATATGGTCCTAAAAGCCAGAGTTTTGGCCCAATTTGGCTGAAATTTTGCACAGAGAGTAGATTTAGCATTGTAGCTATGTGTGCCAAATTTGGTTGAAATCGATTCAGATTTAGATATAGCTCCCATATATACGTTTCGCCCGATATGCACTAATATGGACCCAGCAACCAGAGCTTTATCCCGATTTGCTTGAAATTTTGTACAAACATAACACTTAGTCGTATAGTCAAATGTGCAAAATTTGATTGAAATCGGTTCAGATTTAGATATAGCTGCCATATATATTTTTCGACCGATATGGACTTATATGACCCCAGAAGCCAGATTTTTGGCCGAATTTGGTTGAAATTTTTCACTAGGAGTACAGTTAGCAGTATAGTCAAGTGTGCAAAATCGGTTCAGATTTAGGTAAAGCTCCCATATATTTCTTTCGCCCGATATGGACTAATATGGTCCTATAAGCCAGATTTTGGCCCAATTTGTTTGAAATTTTGCACTAGGAGCAAAATTTCAAACAAATTGGGTACAATTAGTAGTGCAGTTAAGTGTGCAAAATTTGATTGAAATTGGTTCAGATTTAGATATAGCTCCCATATATAGCTTTCGCCCGATTTATACTCATATGACCACAGAGGCCAATTTTTTGCTCCGATTTAGTTGAAATTTTGCACAGGGAGTAGAATTAACATTGTAGCTATGCGTGCCAAATTTGGTTGAAATCGGTTCTGATTTAGATATAGCTTCCATATATATGTTTTTCTGATTTCGACAAAAATGGCCAAAATACAAACATTTTCCTTGTAAAATCGCCACTGCCTAGTCGAAAAGTTGTGAAAATGACTCTAATTTTCCTAAACTTCAAATACATATATATCGAGCGATAAATAATAAATAAACTTTTGCGAAGTTTCCTTAAAATTGCTTCAGATTTAAATGTTTCCCTAACATTGTGTTCCAACCTAGTGCATTAGCCGACTTAAATTTTGATTCTATAGATTTTGTAGAAGTCTATCAAATTCTGTCCAGATCGAGTGATATTTAAATGTATGTATTTGGGACAAACTTTTATAACATATATAGCACCCAACGGATGTAATATGGTATCGAAAATTTAGATCTACAAAGTGGTGCAGGGTATAATATAGTCGGCCCCGCCCGACATTAGACTTTCCTTACTTGTTTTTTCCTAAAAATAACGAAGATTATTTTTTCCATGTAATCTGAATATGATCATGGTAAAATTTGCTATATACTCGCCAGGCAAATGCATTATTTTATCAAATGTATTTTTTTTGGCATTTTTATTATTATTGATTATAATTGAACAAAATTAATGTTATTGAAGAAGTTATAGATTTTTAATTAAGGAACTGTCTTAAAAGCTCTGTTATATTTGATTACTCGGGATCATATCTTTATGAGAATATCTTCCTGGATGATATTTGTTTTCATGTAGATTAGGCTAATGAAAACTAGCTTCTCAATTTTCAGCAAACATTATTTTTATGCTCTAATAAAACTACTTCATTAGATCGAATTTCCTAGTCCACATCATGTGGCATAATATCATGCAAATAACTTCTCTTCTCACTGGTGTCAAAATAGTCTCTTTTCGTCTTTTCATCATAATAATAGTAAAAATTTCCCCGGTGATAAGATGCGAAATAGATTTCCCCAATTTCAAAACGAAAAAAAAACCTTAATGCAATTCTGGCCCACATCTAGCTCACTATGATGGTATCACTTTTCCATGAAGCCAACAATGCGGGCTAAAGAAAGGTAGCCACCAGCAAGCAAACAATCAATAGCCTACCTTGTTTTTCGTTTTTTGTTTTTGATATTCCAAAATCTAACCACGTTTGGTATGCCATGATGATGGTAATGTGTAAATAATTAACATTAATGTCATCGTTGCCGTCATCTACCTTGTCGTCATCCACCATAACTAAAATAGTTTGTATAATGCCTAGCAGCCACAATATAGTTTTTTACGATTAAATCATAAAATAAACCCAAATACGATCAACGGAGTGCAAGGCATTTGAAGAGGTTAGCTTTAGGGATTACAATGAGTAGAAAAAGTCGACTTTTCTTACTTTTCAAAAAAGTCGACTTTTCAAGAATTTGAAAAAGTCAACTTTCGACTATTCATCTTTTGCCAAAGTAGCCTTTCGACTTTTTAGAAAAGTCGATTTCTCGACTTATCGGTTTTTTTAGATAATTAAAAAAAGTCGACTTTGACTTTAGCGATTACTGAAAAGTCGACTTTTTGGTGATTTTTTTAGAAAAAAAAAAAAATAAGGAAAGTCTAAAGTCAGGCGGGGCCGACTATATTATACCCTGCTCCACTTTGTAGATCAAAATACCATATCAAAGCCGTCAAATGTGTTGGGTGCTATATATAAAGGTTTGTCCCAAATACATACATTTAAATATCACTCGATTTGGACAGAATTTGATAGACTTTTACAAAATCTATAGACTCAAAATTTAAGTTGGCTAATGCACTAGGGTGGAACACAATTTTAGTAAAAAAAAAAAATATGGGAAACATTTGAATCAGAAGCAATTTTAAGGAAACTTCGCAAAAGTTTTTTTATGATTTATCGCTCGATATATATGTATTAGAATTTTAGGAAAATTAGAGTCATTTTTACAACTTTTCGACTAAGCAGTGGCGATTTAACAAGGAAAATGTTGGTATTTTGACCATTTTTGTCGAAATCAGAGAAACATATATATGGGAGCTATATTTAAATCTGAACAGATTTCAATCAAATTTGGCACACATGACTATATTACCAATTGTACTCCTAGTGCAAAATTTCAACCAAATTGGGCCAAAACTCTGGCTTCTGGGGCCATATAAGTCCATATCGGGCGAAAAATATATATGGAAGCTATATCTAAATCTGAACCGATTTCAATCAAATTTGGCACACATGACTATACTACCAATTGTACTCCTTGTGCAAAATTTCAAGCTAATCGGGATAAAACTCTGGCTTCTGGGTAAATCTACTCCCTGTGCAAAATTTCAACCAAATTGGGCCAAAACTCTGGCTTTAAGGACTATATCGGGCGAAAGATATATATGGGAACTATATCTAAATCTGAACCGATTTCAATCAAATTTTGCACACTTGACTATATTACTAATTGTACTTCTAGTGCAAAATTTCAACCAAATTCGACCAATAATCTGGCTTCTGGGGCCATATAAGTCCATATCGGGCGAAAGATATATATGGGAGCTATATCTAAATCTGAACCGATTTCAATCAAATTTTGCACACTTGACTATACGACTAAGTGTTATGTTTGTACAAAATTTCAAGCAAATCGGTATAAAACTCTGGCTTCTGGGTCCATATTAGTGCATATCGGGCGAAAGATATATATGGGAGCTATATCTAAATCTGAACCGATTTCTTCCAAAATCAATAGGGTACTATTCTGATCCAAATTAGGAACATGTGCCAAATATGAAGGCGATTGGACTTAAATTGCGGCCTAGACTTTCATCACAAAAATGTGTTCACAGACAGACGGACGGACGGACAGACGGACATGGTTATATCGACTCAGGGACCCACCCTGAGCATTATTGCCAAAGACACGATGTGTCTATCTCGCCTCTTTCTGGGTGTTACAAACATATGCACTAACTTATAATACCCTGTTCCACAGTGTGGCGCAGGGTATAAAAAGTAAGGAAAGTCTAAAGTCGGGCGGGGCCGACTATATTATACCCTGCACCACTTTGAGATCTACATTTTCGATACCATCTGAAATCCTTCAAATTTGTTCGGTTCTATATATAAAGGTTTATGTTTCCATATACATACATTTAAATCTGAACCGACAATATATTTAAGATTTTTGAAATTTTAATTAAAATAAAGTTTATAATCTTTGATTCAAACATTTTTATACCCTGCGCCACACTGTGGAACAGTGTGGCGCAGTCCCTGAGTTGATATAACCATGTCCGTCTGTCCGTCTGTCTGTGAACACATTTTTGTGATCAAAGTCTAGGTCGCAATTTAAGTCCAATCGCCTTCAAATTTGGCACATGTTCCTAATTTGGGTCAGAATAGAACCCTATTGATTTTGGAAGAAATCGGTTCTGATTTAGATTAGTTCCCATATATATCTTTCGCCCGATATGCACTAATATGGACCCAGCAGCCAGAGTTTTATACCGATTTGCTTGAAATTTTGTACAAACATAACACTTAGTCGTATAGTCAAGTGTGCCAAATTTGGTTGAAATCGATTCAGATTTAGATATAGCTCCCATATATATCTTTCGCCCGATATGGACTTATATGGCCCCAGAAGCCAGATTTTTGGTCGAATTTGGTTGAAATTTTCTACTAGGAGTACATTTAGTAGTATAGTCAAGTGTGCAAAATTTGATTGAAATCGGTTCAGATTTAGATATAGCTCCCATATATATCTTTCGCCCGATATGGACTAATATGGTCCTAAAAGCCAGAGTTTCGGCCCAATTTGGTTGAAATTTTGCACAGGGAGTAGATTTAGCATTGTAGCTATGCGTGCCAAATTTGGTTGAAATCGATTCAGATTTAGATATAGCTCCCATATATATATTTCGCCCGATATGCACTTATATGGACCCAGAAGCCAGAGTTTTATCCCGATTTGCTTGAAATTTTGCAGAAGGAGTACAATTGGTAGTATAGTCATATGTGCAAAATTTGAATGAAATCGGTTCAGATTTAGATATAGCTTCCATATATATTTTTCGCCCGTTATGGACTCATATGGCCCCAGAAGCCAGAGTTTTATCCCGATTAGCTTGAAATTTTGCACTAGGAGTACAATTAGTAATATAGTCATGTGTGCCAAATTTGATTGAAATCGGTTCAGATTTAGATATAGCTCCCAGATATATGATTTTCTGATTTCGACAAAAATGGTCAAAATACCAACATTTTCCTTGTAAAATCGCCACTGCTTAGTCGAAAAGTTATAAAAATGACTCTAATTTTCCTAAACTTCTAATACATATATATCGAGCGATAAATCATAAATAAACTATTGCGAAGTTTCCTTAAAATTGCTTCAGATTTAAATGTTTCCCATATTACAACTTAAATTTTGAGTCTATAGATTTTGTAAAAGTCTATCAACTTCTGTCCAAATCGAGTGATATTTAAATGTATGTATTTGGGACAAACCTTTATATATAGTACCCAACACATTTGACGGATGTGATATGGTATCGAAAATTTAGATCTACAAAGTGGTGCAGGGTATAATATAGTTGGCCCCGCCTGACTTTAGACTTTCCATTTCATTAAATTTTCATTAAATTTAGTACACTCATTTTGTAAATTTGCGTCTCTCCGTTAAAGACTCATGTCTTTCAACTAAGACTAATTTTCCTTCAAGTAAAAAAACACATTTTTGATTTAATGAAATTGTCCTTAAATTAACTGAAATATTGTAACTTTAGATTTAAGATAAGAACGCTTCAAATATAGGCTCAGAATTATTTTAAGGATTTAGCGTCTTTGATTTAAAGTTTTTTTTTTTTTTTTTTTTTTAATTAAGAAAACATTTTTACTTTGAGGTATCCGCTATAATTTGGATTTTTAAACTGGTATTTGTTTGTACGTGAGTACCTTTATTAATTAACCGCGAAAAGAGAATGAAAATTAAAAATCCTTAAGGGAAGGTCAAAATCTTGGAGTGTAGGAAAATTGGAGTCATTTTTACAAGTTTTCGACTAAGCAGTGGCGATTTTACAAGAAAAATGTTGGTATTTTGACCATTTTTGTCGAAATCAGAAAAACATATATATGGGAGCCATATCTAAATCTGAACCAATTTCAACCAAATTTGGCACGCATAGCAACAATGCTAATTCTACTCTCTGTGCAAAACTTCAACTAAATCGGAGTTAAAAATTGGCCTCTGTGGTCATATGAGTGTAAATCGGGCGAAAGCTACATATGGGAGATATATCTAAATCTGGGCCGATTTCAACCAAATTTGGCACGCATAGCTACAATGCTAATTCTACTCCCTGTGCAAAATTTCAACTAAATCGGAGTAAAAAATTGGCCTCTATAATCATATGAGTGTAAATCGGGCGAAAGCTATATATGGGAGCTATATCTAAATTTGAACCGATTTCAACCAAATTTGGTACGGACAGGGAGAATGTTAATTCTACTTTTTGTGCAAAATTTTAACTAAATCGGAGTAAAAAATTGGCCTCTATAATCATATGAGTGTAAATCGGACGAAAGCTATATATGGGAGCTATATCTAAATCTGAACCGATTTCAACCAAATCTGGTACGGACAGTGAGAATGTTAATTCTACTCCCTGTGCAAAATTTCAACAAAATCGGAGTAAAAGATGGGCCTCTATAATCATATGAGTGTAAATCGGGCGAAAGCTATATATGGGAGCTATATCTAAATCTGAACCGATTTCAACCAAATTTAATACGGACAGTGAGCATGTTAATTCTACTCCCTGTGCAAAATTTCAACTAAATCGGAGTAAAAAATTGTCCTCTATGGTCGTATGAGTGTAAATCGGGCGAAAGCTATATATGGGAGCTATATCTAAATCTGAACCGATTTCAACCAAATTTGGCACGCATAGCTACAATGCTATTTCTACTCTCTGTGCAAAATTTCAATTATATCGGAGTAAAAGATTGGTCACTGCGGTCATATGAGTGCAAATCGGGGGAACGATATATATGGGAGCTATATCTAAATCTGAACCGATTTCAATAAAATTTGGCACACTTGACTACACTACTAATAGTCTCCTAGTGCAAAATTTCAACCAAAGTGAGGTAAAATTCTGGCTTCTGGGACCGTATTAGTCCATATCGGGCAAAAGATATATATCGGGCAAAAGATATATATATATATATATAATTCTACTTTCTGTGCAAAATTTCAAGTAAATCGGAGTAAAAAATTGGCCTCTATGGTCATATGAGTGTAAATCGGGCGAAAGCTATATATGGGAGCTATATCTAAATCTGAACCGATTTCAACCAACTCTAGTACGGACAGTGAGAATGTTAATTCTACTCCCTGTGCAAAATTTCAACTAAATCGGAGTAAAAAATTGGCCTCTATAATCATATGAGTGTAAATCGGACGAAAGCTATATATGGGAGCTATATCTAAATCTGAACCGATTTCAACCAAATTTGGTACGGACAGTCAGAATGTTAATTCTACTTTCTGTGTAAAATTTCAACTAAATCGGAGTAAAAAATTGTCCTCCATGGTCGTATGAGTGTAAATCGGGTGAAAGCTATATATGGGAGCTATGTCTAAATCTGAACCGATTTCAATAAAATTAACCACACCTGACTACACTACTAATTGTACTCCTAGTGCAAAATTTCAAGCAAATTAGGGTAAAACTCTGGCTTCTGGGACCATATAAGTCCATATCGGGCGAAAGATATATATGGGAGCTATATATAAATCTGAATCGATTTCAACCAAATTTGGCACACTTGACTATACGACTAAGTGTTATGTTTGTACAAAATTTCAACCAAATTGGGGTAAAAATCTGGTTTCTGGGACCGTATTAGTCCATATCGGACGAAAGATATATATGGGAGCTATATCTAAATCTGAACCGATTTCAATAAAATTTGGCACACTTGACTATAGTACTGATTGTTCTTCTTGTGCCATGGTTGCAATTTTGCACTGGGAGTACAATTAGTAGTGTAGTCAAGTGTGGTTAATTTTATTGAAATCGGTTCAGATTTAGATATAGCTCCCATATATAGCTTTCGCCCGATTTACACTCATATGACCATAGTGACCAATTTTTTACTCCGATTTACTTGAAATTTTGCACAGGAAGTAGAATTAACATTCTGACTGTTCGTATCAAATTTGGTTGAAATCGGTTCAGATTTAGATATAGCTCCCATATATAGCTTTCGCCCGATTTACACTCATATGACCATAGAGGGCAATTTTTCACTACGATTTAGTTGAAATTTTGCACAGGGATTAGAATTAGCTTTGTTGCTAGCGTGCCAAATTTGGTTGAATCTGTTCAAATTGAACTTTCCGATTTTTTTTTGTTAAAGCTTGATTGTCGATTTTGGTCATTATAAAAAGTCAATTTTGACCAACATCAAAAGTTGATCCAACAGGTTGGCTGATAAGTCCCCGGTCTAACAAAGAAAAACACATTTTGTTTTGTCAAAATTCGTTTTTATTATTCAACATAGTTCCCTTCAAGAGCGATACAACGATTATAACGACCTTCAAATTTTTTGATACCATTTGGTAGTAGTCCTTCGGTTTTGCCTCAAAATACGCCTCAGTTTCGGCGATCACCTCTTCATTGCAGCCAAATTTTTTCTCTGCGAGCATCCTTTTGAGGTCTGAGAACAAGAAAAAGTCGCTGGGGGCCAGATCTGGAGAATACGGTGGGTGGCGAAGCAATTCGAAGCTCAATTCATGAATGACTTGTGGCACGGCGCGTTGTCTTGGTGGAACAACATTTGTTTCTTCTTTTGCCGCGATTTCGACCTTCAAACGCTCCAATAACGCCATATAAAGGCTGATACGGTCAAAATTTGGTCAATGGAAAACGCGTGTAAATCGGTGAAATCGTTTATTTAAAAAATCAAATTAAATTTCTTTTTCAAGTTCAATAAGTATAAAATTCAGGAAAAATATTCAGTTAGGCTTTCGCTTTTCCAAATCCGAATTGCCGGGCCTCACGCTTGACACCTGCCATCAGATTTTGTACAGCCACCTTGTCCACCTTCTTCGCCGCAGAAAGCCAGTTTGCCTTGAACTGCTGCTCGTCCTTAGCAGTTTTTTTTTGGTCTTCTTTAGGTTCCGCTTGACAATAGCCCAGTATTTCTCAATTGGGCGGAGCTCTGGCGTGTTGGGAGGGTTCTTGTCCTTGGGAACCACCTGCACATTGTTGGCGGCGTACCACTTCATGACCTTTTTACCGTAATGGCAAGATGCCAAATCCGGCCAAAACAGTACGGAACAACCGTGTTTCTTCAGGAAAGGCAGCAGACGTTTATTCAAACACTCTTTCACGTAAATTTCTTGGTTGACAGTCCCGGAAGCTATAAAAATGCTGCTTTTCAAGCCACAGGTACAGATGGCTTGCCAAACCAGATATTTCTTTGCGAACTTTGACAGTTTTATGTGCTTGAAAATATCTGCTACCTTTCCCCTTCCTTTTGCCGTATAAAACTCCTGTCCCGGAAGCTGCTTGAAGTCGGTTTTGACGTAGGTTTCGTCGTCCATTACCACGCAGTCAAACTTCGTCAGCATCGTCGTGTACAGCCTCCGGGATCGCGCTTTGGCCGTCGTATTTTGTTTATCATCGCGACGTGGAGTCACTACCTTCTTGTAAGTCGATAGTCCGGCTCGTTTTTTGGCTCGATGCACGGTTGTAGACGATACACCCAGCTTATTTGCGGCATCTCGGAGAGAGAGGTTAGGGTTTCGCTTGAAACTACCGGCAACTTTCTTTGTCGTCTCAGCGGCTTCCGGTTTTCGATTTCCCCCCGATCCAGACTTCCTGGCTGTCGACAAACGTTCCCCAAACACTTTAATTACATTTGTAACGGTTGATTTGGCAACTTTTAGCGATTTTGCCAGCTTTGCGTGCGAGTAACTCGGATTTTCGAGATGCGCGAGCAAAATTTTGATACGCTGCTCTTCTTGCTTGGACGGCATTTTGACAACATAAGAGTGAATTCCAAAATCAAAATAGGAGCAACATTCTACACACACACACCTTCAAAATGAGGGGTGTTCAGGTTTTTGAAATGCAAAATTGAAAGAAATACGTCAAGTTTATATTGACCAAATTTTGACCGTATCACCCTTTAAAAAAAAAAAAAAAAACATTTTTTTTGTCAAAATTCGTTTTTATTATTCAACATAGTTCCTTTCAAGAGCGATACAAAGATTTTAAAGACCTTCCAATTTTTTGATACCATTTGGTAGTAGTCCTTCGGTTTTGCCTCAAAATAGGCCTCAGTTTCGACGATCACCTCTTCATTGCAGCCAAATTTTTTCTCTGCGAGCATCCTTTTGAGGTCTGAGAACAAGAAAACGTTGCTGGGGGCCAGATCTGGAGAATACGGTGGGTGGGGAAGCAATTCGAAGCCCAATTCATGAATTTTTGCCTTCGTTCTCAATGACTTGTGGCACGGCGCGTTGTCTTGGTGGAACAACATTTTTTCTTCTTCATATGGGGCCGTTTTGCCGCGATTTCGACCTTCAAACGCTCCAATAACGCCATATAATAGTCACTGTTGATGGTTTTTCCTTTCTCAAGATAATCGATAAAAATTATTCCATGCGCATCCCAAAAAACAGAGGCCATTACTTTGCCAGCGGTCTTTTGAGTCTTTCCACGCTTCGGAGACGGTTCCACCGGTCGCTGTCCACTCAGCCGACTGTCGATTGGACTCAGGAGTGTAGTGATGGAGCCATGTTCCATCCATTGTCACATATCGACGGAAAAACTCGGGTGTATTACGAGTTAACAGCTGCAAACACCGCTCAGAATCATCAAGACGTTGTTGTTTTTGGTCAAATGTGAGCTCGCGCGGCACCCATTTTGCACAGAGCTTCCGCATATCCAAATATTGATGAATGATATGACCAATACGTTCCTTTGATATCTTTAAGGCCTCTGCTATCACGATCAACTTCATTTTACGGTCATTCAAAATCATCTTGTGGATTTTTTTGATGTTTTCGTCGGTAACCACCTCTTTCGGGCATCCACTGCGTTCACCGTCCTCCCTGATCATTTCACCACGCTTGAATTTTGCATACCAATCAATTATTGTTGATTTCCCTGGGGCAGAGTCCGGAAACTCATTATCAAGTCAAGTTTTTGCTTCCACCGTATTTTTTCCCTTCAGAAAACAGTATTTTATCAAAACACGAAATTCCTTTTTTTCCATTTTTTCACAATAACAAAAGTTGCTTCACAAAAGACACTCTATCTCACAAACTAATTGACTTACAGACGTCAAATTTTGACACGAATCATTTGAAGGTTGGTACTATATAAAAATAATATGCATTTAATACTAGCGACGCCATCTATGTGTCAGACCGGGGACTTATCAGCCAACCTGTTAACTGGATTTGCAAAAAAAATAATGTAAAGGCGATTGGTATATTTTGGAGATTAGAAAAGTCATCTTCGAGTTTTTTTTTTGTTGGCAAGAAGTCGATTAGTCGAAAATTCGATTTTCTATTTTTGTATCCCTACTTTGCTGGGGTTGTCATTATTTCATGGTGGCTTAGTGATAGCGGCAATTCGGAATGCAGTCAAGTGCACTGTGCACAGTGTTTATGCTATGTGATGGTAATGGTACACACAGAAAAATAATTCTGTTTCCCGCGAATCGAAATTGTATTGTTTTATTTTCTTCGCATTAAAGAAGAATAAATCCTTATTTATGGTAACCATTAGCACGTTGGCTATCAACGAAATTCGTTTGGCCTGAAAGACCAAACAACAAAATAAAACTTTATTGGTCTAAATTTGCATTAAGGAGAAAATAAATTATTTTTTTGCATGTACGCATATGTATTTACATAGGCCAGAGCACCATGCCATTGCCAATAGCCGTAGCTAAATCGTAAAACCACCTGTCACCAATCGATTGGTTACTTAAGCCAAGAGGCCAGGCTCATTAGCTCTTTGGACGAGATCATTAAATAATATTGGTCAAATGTGTAAATTGTTTAAAAGTTATTAAAATCAAACTGGTCAAGAAGCTACATATGTACACTTTTATGATTTGCATTTATTTTATTTTACTCTTTTTTTTACTTTTTATACCCTTCACCACTACTGTGGTACAGGGTATAATAAGTTTGTGCATTTGTATGTAACGCCAAGAAGGAGTAGTCATAGACCAACCTTTTAGTATACGAATCGGCTTAGAATTAAATTCTGAGTCGATTTTTGTGTGCAAAGTACAGCTCGCAGTTTTAGTCCGATTGTCCTAAAATTTGGTATAGGGTCCTGTTTCGGCTCAAAGACGATCCCTATTGATTTTGGAAAAAATCGGTTCAGATTTAGATATAGCTGTCATATATATTTTTCACCGATCTGGTCATAAGTGGCGTGTATATCAACCGATCTTCCTCAAATTCCGTACATCCGAATATTTTATGAGTCTCGAAAAACTTGCAAAATATCAGCAAAATCGGTTCAGATTTAGATATAGCTCCCATATATAGCTTTCGCCCGATTTACACTCATTTGCCCACAGAGGCCAATTTTTTGCTCCGATTTAGTTGAAATTTTGCATAGGGAGTAGAATTAGCGTTGTAACTATGCGTGCCAAATTTGCTTGAAATCGGTTCAGATTTGGATATATCTCCCATATAAAGCTTTCGCCCGATTTACACTCATATGACCACAGATGCCAATTTTTAACTCCGATTTAGTTGAAATTTTGCACACGGAGTAGAATTAGCATTGTAGCTATGCGTGCCAAATTTGGTTGAAATCGGTTCAGATTTAGATATAGCTCCCATATATATGTTTTTCTTATTTCGACAAAAATGGTCAAAATACCAACATTTTCCTTGTAAAATCGCCACTGCTTAGTCGAAAAGTTGTAAAAATGACTCTAATTTTCCTAAACTTCTATACATATATATCGAGCGATAAATCATAAATAAACTTTTTCGAAGTTTCCTTAAAATTGCTTCAGATTTAAACGTTTCCCATATTTTTTACTAACATTGTGTTCCACCCTAGTGCATTAGCCGACTTAAATTTTGAGTCTATAGATTTTGTAGAAGTCTATCAAATGCTGTCCAGATCGGGTGATGTTTAAATGTATGTATTTGGGACAAACCTTTATATATAGCCCCCAACACATTTGACGGATGTGATATGGTATCGAAAATTTAGATCTACAAAATGGTGCAGGGTATAATATAGTCGGCCCCGCCCGACTTTAGACTTTCCTTACTGGTTTAAATTTGATAAAGTTATAGTTTTTTTTTTGGATTATTATTGCAAGTCTACGCGGTTTTTAATTATTTCAGTATTATGTACAATTAATAAAATTAAATTAATTGTAATTTTAAAAATTTAATTGATTTTGCTTACAAAACTTAATTTATATGTTATTGCATTATTATTCACACAAAAAAATTTTTTTTTCTGATTCAATCACGTAGTTAATTCATCCAATTAATGTTTTAATTGAAATGTCTTCAATCACGAAAACGATCGTATCAATCACAGTTTTAATTGGACATTAATGAAAAATATTTGATTAAAAAATTAATTGATCCTCATTAGGAAATTTCAATAATTTTTTAATTTAATTGATGTTGATTGCAAAACTCAATTATTTGTTTCATTATACAGAGAAAAAAAATCCACAAACAACTTTCCAATTAAAGTCTTAATTGAGTCTTAAAAAATATTCAATTAAAAATTTTATTGATACAAATTTTTTTTAATTGAAATAAAATTCAATCACAAACAAGTATATACGGCCGTAAGTTAGGCCAGGCCGAATCTTATGTACCCTCCACCATGGAGGGTACTTCTACGAAAGACTGTCATCCACAAATTTCAACTTACTCGGATGAAATTTGCTCCTCCAAGAGGCTCCAAAACCAAATCTCGGGATCGGTTTATATGGGGGCTATAATTGATTATGGACTGATATGGACCACTTTTGGCATGGTTGTTAAATACCATATACTACCACCACGTACCAAATTTCAAAAGGCACCGGAGGTCAAATCTGGCGATCGGTTTATATGGGAGCTATATATAATTATGGACTGATAGGAACCAATTCCTGCATGGTTGTTGGATACCATATACTAACATCACGTACCAAATTTCAACCGAATGGGAAGAATTTTGCACTTCCAATGTGCTCCGGAGGTCAAATCTGGGGATCGGTTTATATAAGTATGGACCGATATCGACCAAATTTTGGATGGGTGTTTGAGGCCATATATTAACATCACGTACCAAATTTCAACTGAATCAGATGAATTTTGGTCTTCCAAGAGGCTCCGGAGGTCAAATCTGGTGATCGGTTTATATGGGGGCTATATATAATTATGGACTGATATAGACCAATTTTTGCATGGTCATTAGAGACCATATACTAACATCATGCACCAAATTTCAGCCGGATCGGATGAAATTTGCTTCTCTTAGAGGCCTCACAAACCAAATTTGGGGGTCCGTTTATAATATAAGTTTGTCATTCCGGGGTATAATAAGTTTGTCATTCCGTTTGTAACACATCGAAATATTGATTTCCGACTATATAAAGTACATATATTCTTGATCAGGGAGAAATTCTAAGACGATATAGCCATGTCCGTCTGTCTGTCTGATTGTCTGTTGTAATCACGCTACAGCCTTCAATAATAAAGCTATCTTGCTTAATTTTTGCACAAACTCGTTTTTTTTTGAGACAAGTTCGAATATGGGCTATATCGGTCCATGTTTTGGTATAGCCCCCACATATAAACCGACCCCCCGATTTGGGGCCTTGAGAAACCGTATTTTCTATCCGATTTGCCTGAAATTGGAAACTCAGTGGTGTTTTAGGACCTTCAAAAAGTGTACCGAAAATGGTGCCTATCGGTCCATGTTTTGGTATAGCCACCATATGGACCGATTTCCCGATTTTACTTTTTTGGCTTCTAAAATTCATACTTTTTTATCAAATTAGCCTAAAATTGGAAATTTAAAGGACTTGTGAGACCACAACTACGTGTGTTGAAAATGAGGTGTATGGGTCCAGGTTTTGATATAGCCCCCCATATAGATCGATCTCCCGATTTGGGGTCTTGAGCTTATAGAAACAGTAGTTTTTATTCAATTTGCCTGAAATTGGAAATCTTGAGGTATTTTAGGACCACAATGAGGTGTGCCGAAAACGGTGAGTATCGGTCCATGGACCGATTTCTCGATTTTACTTTTTGGGCTTCTAAAATTCATACTTTTTATCAAATTTTTCCTAAAATTGGAAATTTAAAGGACTTGTGACTTCAACAGCTGCGTGTGTTGAAAATGAGGTGTATGGGTCCAGGTTTTGATATAGCCCCCCATATAGACCTATCTCCCGATTTGGGGTCTTGAGCTTATAGAAACAGTAGTTTTTATTCAATTTGCCTGAAATTGGAAATCTTGAGGTATTTTAGGACCATCAAAAAGTGTACTGAAAATGGTGCCTATCGGTCCATGTTTTGGTATAGCCCCCATATGGACCGATTTCCCGATTGTACTTTTTGGGCTTCTAAAATTCATACTTTTTATCAAATTTTTCCTAAAATTGGAAATTTAAAGGACTTGTGGGACCACAACACTGTGTGTTGGAAGTGAGGTGTATGGGTCCATGTTTTGATATAGACCCCATATAGACCGATCTCCCGATTTGGGGCCTTGAGATTCTAGAAACCGTAGTTTTTATCCAATTTGCTTGAAATTTGAAATCTAGAAGTATTTTAGGACCATAAAGATGTGTGCCGAAAACGGTGAGTATCGGTCCATGTTTTGATGTAGCTCCCATATAGACCGATAGACACAAAAAAAAAATATTTGATTCAATCACGAAATTAATTGATTCAATTAAGTTTTTAATTGAAATGTCTTCAATTAAAAAAAATTATTGAAGGTCAATTAAATTAATTGATCCAATTAAAAAATTAATTGATACTATTAATTTTTGTGATTGATATTTGTTTCAATTAAAAAATTTTTTGAATTAATTAAATTTTTAATTGAATATTTTTTAAAACTGAATTAAAATTTTAATTGGACATTTTTTTCTGCGTAATAAATTAATTGATGCAATTAACTTTGATATACCCACTTTAATTTTCGTGTGCATTTGTGTATATAAAATCAAACATAAAAATTAATTGTTACAATTAATTTAATTAATTCAATTCAATTAATTTCCTGATTGAAAACAAAAAATATTTCTTCTCTGTGTAGTAGAAAAAAAACTTCGTCATATTAACGAAATGTGTCATTAAAATTGAGTCGTTTATTATTATAATTATCTATTAATCAACGAAACGTTTCTTATTATTTACGAATGTTTTCAATGACTTAATGAAAATGTTTCGTTATATCAAAGAAAAATTTTTCATTGGCTTAATTTTAATGAAAGTTTCATTGAGAGCAAAATTGAAAGTTTTAAATTTATTTTCTGTGTCGTAACGAATTTATCTTCTTGAGTGATTTAATTCTTGTAAAACATTTAAAATATATTTATTGAAGTTTTTTTGAAATATTTAAAATATTAAATTATTGTATTTTATTTTTCTTTTTAGAATTTCACGTCATCTGTGCCGTTTGTTTAGTATCTAACAAAAACATAAGGTAAATACATATTCTCAACTCAATATTTTTTGTTTTTTTGATTATTATGATTAATATAATCACGCTCGAATATTTGGTTAGTTATTATTTATGACTAGCTATATAAGTGCTACTGTGGTACTAAGAATAGATTTCGTTGTGAACATTGACATGGTTATATTTCTCTCTATAGAAATCGATATTTCTATGCACTGGTAGAAAAAACTTCATTACATTAACGATATGTGCCATTAAAATTGAGCCTCATTGGCTCAAAAAAAAAAAAACAATTCATTGATATAACGAATTTTCTCATTATTGTAAAAAAAATTAATCAGCGAAAGGTTTCGTACTAATAACGAATATGTTCATTGTGTTAAACCTTATTATACCCGCATGTGTATAAAAATTTGGTGATATTTTCTTTAATAAATTAAATAAATTGGTTCAATTATTGTTGTAATTATTTTCAATGATTGATGCTATTATTTCCGTAATTGAAACAATTATAATTTCAATTGATCCAATTAATTTTGTAATTGACGGTAAACAATTTTTTCTATAAACATAAATGTTGAAAGTTCAAAAAACATTCAGTTCCGGAATCTTGGCAATATTCTCTATAAAATATTAGACTTAGGTTCTTAATAAATTGGAGTATTTCTTATTTTCTTAACTTTGAGTATTTTTTTTTTTGTTTTTTAAATTGACTTCTCTAAATGACATGAATATATCATGTGTTCCACTTTGTATTCAACATCATTGCAACTTTTTCCATTTCCATTTAGCTTCATTTGTTTCGTAAGGTGAGCCCAGGTTGAAATATCAAACAGCCGTAAAACTCCTTTCTACAATGGGGCCGGGGAAAGAAAGACATATGCAATGACAATCGTAAATTCATGATATATGTCATCCATTAAATGTGACACATCCTCTATTCCGGTAGACAAAACTTGGATGGTGGAATTGTGTCTCGAGCATTCAGCTGCTAATCACGGTTGCCACTCGTGCCAAAGATTTGAAGAAAATTAAAAAAAAATTTGATTTCTATGGAAAATTTTATTTCTATAGAAAATTTTGTCAAAATTTTATTTCTATAGAAAAATTTTGTCAAAATTTTATTTCTATATTTTATTTTTTCAAAATTTTATTTCTATAGAAAACTTTCTCAAAATTTTATTTCTATATAGACAATTTTTGTCAAAATTTTATTTCTATAGAAAATTCTGTGAAAATTTTATTTCTATAGAAAAACATTTTTTTCTATAGAAAATTTTCTGAAAAATTTATTTCTATAGAAAATTTTCTCAAAATTTTATTTTTATAGAAAAATTTGTCAAACACTTATTTCTATGGAAACGTTTTGGCGAAATTTTATTTCTATAGAAAATTTTTGCAAAATTTTATTTCTATAGAAAATTTTGTCAAAAATTTATTTCTATAGAAAATGTTAGCAAAATGTTATTTCTATAGAAAATTTTCTAAAAATTTTATTTATATAGAATATTTTCTGAAAGTTTTATTTCTATAGAAAATTTTCTCAAAATTATATTTCTATAGAAAATTTTGTCAAACATTTATTTCTATGGAAAAGTTTTGGCAAAATTTTATTTCTATAGAAAATTTTATCAATATTTTATTTCTTTTTCTCAATATTTTATTTCTAACATAAAGAAAGTTTTCTCAAAATTTTATTTCTACAGAAAATTTGGTCAAAATTTTATTTCTATAGAAAATTTGGTCAAAAATTTTATTTCCATAGAAAATTTTGCCAAAATTTTATTTCTATAGAAAATATTGTCAAAATTTTATTTCTATACAAAATTTTTGCAACATTTTATTTCTATAGGAAATATTTGTAAAATTTTATTATTGTAGAAAAATTTGTCAAAATGTTATTTCTATAGAAAATTTTTGCAAAATTTTATTTCTATAGAAAATTTTCTCAAAATTTTATTTCTATAGAAAGTTTTCTAAAAATTTTATAGTCATAGAAAATTTTGTCAATTTTTTTTTTCTATAGAAAATTTTGTCAAAATTTTATTTATATAGGAAATTTTTTGAAAATTTTATTTCTGTAGGAAATTTTTTGAAAATTTTATTTCTATAGAAAATTTTTTCAAAAATGTTTCTATGGAAAAGTTATGGCAAAATTTTATTTCTATGGACAATATCTGCAAAATTTTATTTCTATAGAAAATTTTCTGAAAGTTTTATTTCTATAAAAAAATTTCTAAAAATTTTATTTCTATAGAAAATTTTCTAAAAATTTTTGCAAAGTTGTATTTTTATATAGAAACATTTTATTTCTATAGAAAATTTTCTGGAAGTTTTATTTGTATAGAAAATTTTCTGAAAGTTTAATTTCTATAGAAAATTTTCTCAAAATTTTATTTCTACACACAAAGAAAAATTTTTCTGATTCAATCACGAAATTAATTGATCCAATTAATTTTTAATTGAAATGTCTTCAATCACAGAGATGATAGTATCAATTAAAAATTTAATTGAAGGTCAATTAAAAAGTTAATTGATCCAATTAAAAAATTAATTGATACTATTATTTTTGTGATTGATTTTTGTTTCCATTAAAAAATTTGTTTAATCAATTAAATTTTTAATTGAATATTTTTTAAAACTCAATTAAAATTTTAATTGGAAAACTTTTCTTGAAATTTTTTTTTTTTTATATAGAAAATTGTTTTAAAAATTTTTTTGTATAGAAAAGGTTGGGCAAAATTTTATTTCTATAAAAAATTTTCTGAAAATTTTATTTCTATAGAAAATTTTCTGAAAAGTGTATTTCTATAAAAATTTTTCTAAAAATTTTATTTCTATAGAAAGTTTTCTAAAAATTTTATTTCTATAGAAAATTTTCTAAAAATTTTATTTCTATAGAAAGTTTTCTAAAAATTTTATTTCTATAGAAAATTTTCTAAAAGTTTTATTTCTATAGAAAATTTTCTAAAAATTTTATTTCTATAGAAAATTTTCTAAAAATTTTATTTCTATTGAAAGTTTTCTTAAAATGTTATTTCTATAGAAAATTTTCTAAAAGTTTTATTTCTATAGAAATTTTTGTCAAAATTCTATTTATATAGAAAATTTTGTCAAACATTTATTTCTATGGAAAATTTTTGGCAAAAGTTTATTTCTATATAAAATGTTGTCAACATTTAATTTCTATAGAAAATTATCTCAAAATTTTATATCTATAGATTATTTTTTCAAAATTTTATTTCTATAGAAAATTTTCTGAAAGTTTTATTTCTATAGAAAATTTTCTGAAAGTTTAATTTCTATAGAAAATTTTGTCAAAAATTTATATGTATAGAAAAGGTTTGGCAAAATTTTATATCTAAAGAAATTTTTCTGAAAATTTTATTTCTATAGAAAATTTTCTGAAAATTGTATAACTATAAAAATTTTTCTAAAAATTTTATTTCTATAAAAATTTTATTTCTATAGAAGGTTTTCTAAAAATTTTATTTCTATAAAAAATTTTCTAAAAATTTTATTTCTATAGAAAGTTTTCTAAAAATATTATTTCTATAGAAAATTTTCTGAAAGTTTTATATCTATAGAAAATTTTTTCAAAATTCTATTTCTATAGAAAATTTTGTCAAACATTTATTGCTATGGAAAAGTTTTGGCAAAAGTTTATTTCTATAGAAAATGTTCTATAAAAAATGTCAAAATTTTATTTCTATAGAAAATTATCTCAAAATTTTATATCTATAGATTATTTTGTCAAAAATTTTATGTCTACAGAAAACTTTGTCAAAATTTTAGTTGTATAGAAAATTTTCTGAAGCTTTCATTTCTATAGAATATTTTGTCAAAATTTTATTTCTATAGAAAATTTTTCTGAAACTTTTATTTCTATAGAAAATTTGCTCAAAAATAAATTTCTATAGAAAATTTTGTCAAACATTTATTTCTATGGAAAGGTTTTTGTCAAAATTTTATTTCTAAAGACAATTTTTGCAAAATTTTATTTTTATAGAAAATTTTGTCAAAATTTTATTTCTGTAGAAAATTTTCTAAAAATTTTATTTCTATAGAAAGTTTTCTAAAAATTTTATTTCTATAGAAAATTTTCTGATAGTTTTATTTCTATAGAAAATTTTTTCAAAATTCTATTTCTATAGAAAATTTTGTCAAACATTTATTGCTATGGAAAGGTTTGGCAAAAGTTTATTTCTATAGAAAATGTTGTCAAAATTTTATTTCTATAGAAAATTATCTCAAAATTTTATATCTATAGATTATTTTGTCAAAATTTTATGTCTACAGAAAATTTTGTCAAAATTTTATTTGTATAGAAAATTTTCTGAAGCTTTCATTTCTATAGAATATTTTGTCAAAATTTTGTTTCTATAGAAAATTTTTCTGAAACTTTTATTTCTATAGAAAATTTTCTCAAAAATAAATTTCTATAGAAAATTTTGTCAAAAATTTATTTCTATGGAAAGGTTTTTATTTCTAAAGACAATTTTTGCAAAATTTTATTTTTATAGAAAATTTTGTCAAAATTTTATTTCTGTAGAAAATTTTCTAAAAATTTTATTTCTATTAAAAATTTTGTCAAAATGTTATTTCTATAGAAACTTTTGTCAAAATTTAATTTCTGTAGAAAATATTGTCAAAATTGTATTTCTAAAGATATTTTCTGTAAATTTTATTTCTATAGAAAACTTTCTCAAAATTTTATTTCTATTGAAGATTTTCTAAAAATTTTATTTCTATAAAAAATTTTCTCAAAATTTTATTTTCATAGAAAATTTTGTCAACATTTTATTTCTATAGAAAATTTTTGCAAAAAAACTTTATAGAAAATTTTCTTACTTGGATTCTCCGCTTCTTTGGCTCGGAATCAATACCAAATTTGTTAAAGTAAAGACAAAATCCTTGTAACCGGGCATCCTTGTTTTTCAGTGTATAAAAAATGTGGTCAACATTTTATTTCTATAGAATATTTTCTCAAAATTTTATTTCTATAGAAATTGTTGTCAACATTTTATTTCTATACAAAATTTTGGCAACATTTTATTTCTATCGAAAATATTTGCAAAATTTTATATTTGTAGAAAAATTTGTCAAAATGTTATTTTTATAGAAAATTTTGACAAAATTTTATTTCTATAGAAAATTTTCTCAAAATTTTATTTTCATAGAAAATTTTGTCAAAATCTTATTTTCATAGAAAATTTTGTCAAAATTTTATTTTCATAGAAAATTTTGTCAAAATTTTATTTTCATAGAAAATTTTGTCAAAATTTTATTTCTATAGAAAATTTTTGCAAAAAAAATTTATAGAAAATTTTCTGAAAATTTTATTTCTATATAAAAATTTTCTGAAAATTTTGTTTCTATGGAAACGTTTTGGCAAAATTTTGTTTCTAAAGACAATTTTTGCAAAATTTTGTTTCTATAGAAAATTTTTTAAAAATTTTATTTCTATAGAAACTTTTCTCAAAATTTTATTTCTATAGAAAATTGATGTATCTCTTATTTGTAAAAAATCTACCATTTTTGGAAGAATTCTAGCAACTGTGGCAACCGTGCTAGCAGCATGGAAATGTTCTTCTTACAAGAGCTAAACGTGAAAGTTTAAACTCTAAAGAATACACCATACATGCTGGCAGACTTTGTGGCAGATACCTGAATGGCCGACAAAAGAAGCCATCACAAATGACTAATAATCCATGGAATATAGGGGCTTTTTTTTGCCATTTTTGAGACCAATTGTCTACAAATGAAAAAGAAGTTTGCATACTGGTATCTCCTTTGGCCATTCAATAATAATGATGACAATGTTTCAATGTTTGCTGATTGGAGTTCCTTATTTGTCATTGATGGAGGGTTTTCGGTCTTCATTCATTTTCGAACTGCTATAGAAAGGTGTCGATACTGGAACTTTGTAGTTTTGTCTACCCTACGTGTCTTTAGATTTGCATGATCGTCTTGTAAATGAAGGCGTCGTCGTCGTCTAGATGACTACGCTGGAGATGACAACTATGATTATAGGTTCATATGCAAATGATTTGGAATTGATATTCAATGGAGCAACCTAGGATTGCCACAATACATTGGTATTCCAATCCATTTATTTATCCACACTGAAAATGATCTTTTTAGTATGCCGATTGGGTTGCTCTTTTTTTATTGTTGTTTTGCTTCTATATCGAACTGAATTGCTTATGATTTGTATGCATCATCATTCCGGTAAAATTGATTGAGCTGTTGTTCTCCAATTGTTGCATGAACAGACACGGCTAGATCAATATTTTACAAAGTCTGCCACAATGACAGAGACTGTCTTTGTAGTTTGATGTAAATGTCTGCTACACTTTACACTTTTAAACAAATCTGCTGAAAAACATAACTAATGAACTAACCAAACCAAAGGGTCGAAGAATTGAAAAAGTCGACATTTTTATTAAAATTTTGAAAATTCAAAGTTTAACATAACGATTTTCGATTTTTTACGGAATTTTTACCATACGAAGGATCGTGGGTTCAATTTCAAAAACTCCATCGACAAGTTTCAGCGATGGATGTTCGCCTCTCAGTAATGTTGGTGACATTTCTGAGTGTTCCAAAGCTTCTCTATATGGTCTCACCGTTCGGGCCCGGCCATAAATAAGAGGTGCCTTGTCTTTGAGCTAAACATGGATTCGGGCAGCATTCAGCAATAAAAAAAAAAACAAATTCACCACTGTAGTAATACAATGGACTGAATAGTCTAAGTGAAAGGGCTTCCAGCATTCCTAACCTAACCTACCATTAAAAGATTTAGTTACATCATGTTCCATATATAAAAAGTTTATCAGTCCGTTTGTAACACATCGAAATATCGATTTTCGACTATGTAATGTATATATTCTTGATCAGGGGAAAAAATCTAAGATGATACATATAACTAAGTCCGTCGATCTGTATGTTGTAATCACACTATAGCCCTCAATAATGAAGCTATAAGGCTGAAATTTTGTACAAACTCGTCGTTTGTCTGCAGATAGGTCAAGTTCAAAGATGGGCTAATCGACCCTATATCGACATAGCCCCCATATAGACCGATATTTTAACGTTGTTGTAGTTGCCGTACTTTACTTTACGATATATTTACTTAGTTTTTATAGTTTTAAATAACTTGGTTAACATTTCTTGTTTAGTAATATAATTTTAAGACTTAGTATTATAAAGCGTTTTCATACAAAATAAATTTTGTATTCTGAATAAAAAAAAAGAAAATACATTTGAGTTAATTACAACCAGCCGCTACATGGCGATTCTGCTATATAGGATATAGCATTTTTATACCTAATAATAATGGCAAAATTAATGTCATCCAAAGCCCTCCAAGAGAAGATAAATATTCGCGTTTGAAGAATACATTGATTCAACGTCATTCCATCAGAAGGCTTGATAGAATTTTGTCAGACACCGTATGCTTTTCATGGTGGTGGGCGCATTCCCCTAGGCAATTATATTTAAAGGGTAGTACGTAATACACACACAAGCACATTTAAATAAACTTCATCAAAAGAAAACAATCAACTTCAGTTGCACACGTATGATGCTTGGTGGTTTCGTAAATTTTCGGAAGGCTACATTTAGGATGTGTGACATTGCAATTTGTACTATGTAAGAGCATTCGTTGTTCAGAATTGAACAGCGTTTGATAGTACTTAATTAAATTTTATACGCAGTAGTTTGAAGAAGGTAATCTTTTTATGGTATAGAAATAAACTTTTGACAAAATTTTCTCTAGAATTAATATTTTGCCAAAATTTTTTAAACAAATAAAATTTTGACAAAATTTTCTATAGAAATAAAATTTTGACAAAATTTTCTATAGAAATAAAATGTTGAAAAAATTTGTTAAAGAAATAAAAATTTGACAAAATTTTCTATAGAAATAAATTTTTTACAAAATTTTATGTAGAAATTAAATTAATAAATAATCTATAGAAATTTTGACAAAGAGAGGTGGTATCACAATGGACTGAATAGTCTAAGTGAGCTTGATACATCAGGCTACCACCTAACCTAACCTAACCTAACCTTCTCTAGATATAAAATTTTGACAAAATTTGCTATAGAAATAAAATTTTGACAAATTTTCTACAGAAATAAAATTTTGACAAAATTTTCTATAGTAAAATTTTGACAAAATTTTTTATAGGAATAACATTTTGACAAAATTTTCTATAAAAATAAAATTTTAACAAAATTTTCTATAAACATATTTTTTTTTACAAAATTTTCTATAGAAATAAAATTTTGACAAAATTTTCTCTAGATATAAAATTTTGACAAAATTTGGTATAGAAATAAAATTTTAACAAAATTTGCTATAGAAATAAAATTTTAACAAAATTTTCTATAAAAAAAATTTTTTACAAAATTTTCTATAGAAATAAAATTTTGACAACATTTTCTCTAGATATATAATTTTTTCTAGAAATAAAATTTTGGTAAAATTTGCTTTAGAAACAAAGTTTTGACAAAATTTTCTATAGAAATAAAATTTTGAAAAATTTTTATATAGAAATAAAATTTTGACAAATTTTTATGTAGAAATAAAATTTTGACATAATTTTATGTAGAAATAAAATTTTGACAAAATTTTCTAAAGAAATAAAATTTTGACAAAATTTTCTATAGAAATAAAATTTTGACAAAATTTGCTATAGAAATAAAATGTTAACAAAATTTTCTATAAAAAAAATTTTTACAAAATTTTCTATAGAAATAAAATTTTGACAAAATTTTCTCTAGATATATAATTTTTTCTAGAAATAGAATTTTCTCTAGAAATAAAATTTTGGCAAAATTTGCTTTAGAAACAAAATTTTCTAAAGAAATAAAATGTTGACAAAATTTTCTATAGAAATAAAATTTTGACAAATTTTTCTATAGAAATAAAATTTTGACAAAATTTTCTATAGAAATAAAATTTTTAAAAAATTTTCTATAGAAATAAAATTTTGTCAAAATTTTCTATAGAAATAAAATTTTGACAAAATTTTCTATAGAAGTAAAATTTTTACAAAATTTTTTATAGGAATAACATTTTGACAAAATTTTCTATAGAAATAAAATTTTGACACAATTTTCTATAGAAATAAATTTTTTACAAAATTTTATGTAGAAATTAAATTAATAAATAATCTATAGAAATTTTGGCAAAATTTTCTCTAGATATAAAATTTTGACAAATTTTGCTATAGAAATAAAATTTTGACAAAATTTTCTACAGAAATAAAATTTTGACAAAATGTTCTATAGTATAATTTTGACAAAATTTGTTATAGGAATAAAATTTTGACAAAATTTTCTATAAAAATAAAATTTTAACAAAATTTTCTATAAACATATTTTTTTTACAAAATTTTCTATAGAAATAAAATTTTGACAAAATTTGGTATAGAAATAAAATTTTAACAAAATTTTCTATAAAAAAAATTTTACAACATTTTCTATAGAAATAAAATTTTGACAAAAATTTCTCTAGATATATAATTTTTTTCTAGAAATAAAATTTTGACAAAATTTGTTTTAGAAACAAAATTTTGACAAAATTTTCTAAAGAAACAAAGTTTTGACAAAATTTTCTATAGAAATAAAATTTTATTGTTGTTTTTGATCTCATCTTAAAGCCATGCATTGACTAAACTACAAGTGTAGCTTAACCAACAGAGGAAAAGTATGCTTGTCAAATTTATTTGGGCAAAGCCCTATGGACTGCAAGATGGTTGGATGTACAGCTGTTTCGGAATTACCACATTCCTCATCAGCATCCTCTACTTGCAGCAATACTATCAACCAATTATCAGAATAAATTCGGGTAATTCACTCAACCCAAAGTGAACTGCACCTGAACCTTCCGAAAAAAGGTTTGATAGTCGGCTACTGCCTAAACAAATTTGCCAGCATATCTCTTTTCCTTTGCCAAACTCAAATCATCGATTTGAATGTATTTGGCTGGGTTTGTTTTTGAGCGTGCTTCCTCTATCTACATTCGTTTTGTTTGTTATTGTTGGCTTCTCTTCAATCGTTATTGTTGTTTTTGATCTCAGCTTAAAGCCATGCATTGTCTAAACTATTTGTTTAGGCAGTAGACGACAAATTTGTTTAGGCAGTTGCCGACTATCAAACCCTTTTTTCGGGAGGTTCAAGTGTAGTTCACTTTGGGTTGAGTGAATTACCCGAATTTATTCTGATAATTCGTTGATAGGTTTGCTGCAAGTAGAGGATGCTGATGAGGAATGTGGTAATTCCGAAACAACTGTACATCCAACCATCTTGCAGTCTATAGGGCTTTGCCCAAATAAATTTGACAAGCATACTTTTCCTCTGTTGGTTAAGCTACACTTGTAGTTTAGTCAATGCATGGCTTTAAGCTGAGATCAAAAACAACAATAACGATTGAAGAGAAGACAACAATAACAAACAAAACGGAAGAAATAAAATTTTGACAAAATTTTCTATAGAAATAAAATTTTGACAAAATTTTCTATAGAAATAAAATTTTGACAAAATTTTGTAAAGAAATAAAATTTTGACAAAATTTTCTAAAGATATAAAATTTTGACAAAATTTTCTAAAGAAATAAAATTTTGACAAAATATGCTATAGAAATAAAATTTTGACAAAATCTGCTATAGAAATAAAATTTTGACAAAATTTGCTATAGAAATAAAATTTTGACAAAATTTGCTATAGAAATAAAACTTTGTCAAAATTTGCTATAGAAATAAAATTTTGACAAAATTTTCTATAAAAATAAAATGTTTACACAATTTTCTATAGGAATAAAATTTTTGACAAAAATTTCTATAGGAATAAAATGTTGGAAAAATGTGTTGCCAATCTTCGGCATATGCTATAAGGTCTTAAAATAAAATTAAAAAAAAAAAACGAAATATTTCAAATAACAGGTTGACTGATAAGTCCCCGGTCTAACAAAGAAAAACACATTTTTTGTCAAAATTCGTTTTTATTATTCAACATAGTTCCCTTCAAGAGCGATACAACGATTATAACGACCCTCCAATTTTTTGATACCATTTGGACACCCTCGGTCGCCTCATTGTTGTCCCCATTTTGGAACATGTCCAGTTTTGAGAGGATAATGTTAATGTATTTTCCGTTTCGCGCCAATTGTCCACTTTTGGTAGGTGTCCGGTTTACAAGTTTCAGAGGTTTCACTGTATTTCAAAGCTATTTTTTTATTTTCGTCTAGAATCAAAGTCTGGAAATTTTCTGTTGTACATATCGTCTGCTATATCAACCATAAATAGAAGATTTATCCTTGAATTGTACATATTTATAGTTACTGCATGAGTCAGTGTTACACAGTGGTCCAAAATATATTTAAAAAAAGAACAGAACCCCCATATAGACCGATCCCCCGAGTTTACTTCTTGGGCGTCTAGAGACTATATTTTCTAGCCGATTTGCTTGAAATTGAAAATCTAGAGGTATTTTAAGATCACAAATAGGTGTGTCGCAAATGGTGCCTATCGGTCCATGTTTTGGTATAGCCCCCATATAGACCGATCTCCCGACTTTATTTCTTGGGCCTTTAGAATGATTCATGGTTATGGGTATTTAAGATTCGAACTTACTACTTGATTTGTGTTTATAATTTTCTTTTTCAATTCCCTCCAATTGGGCTTACTCAAAAGCACCGCATTAGCGTCCAAATCAACATTGCATAGAAAATAAGAATGAAGTGGGTATTTTGCAGCCACATATACGTATCATGTAGTAGGCTTTAAATTGTTAAAAATTAAAAAAAAAATATATGACTTGCGACCAATATCACTTTGTGCATTTTGTCCCACTGTCCAGTACATTTGCAATCAAAAAAGATAAAATTGAAATATTTATTGTCTACTTCCTACATTTTGTTCTTATTGATGAAGTATGTATGGTGATCTTGTGGAGCATTTGCTTATGTGTCTTCCTTTTATTATTTTCTGGTTTAATCGACAGTAAAATTGTGCACTAAAAACATTGTATCGTATAGCCATAGGAAAAATTGCATTGTTTAAATTATTCAGATTTTATTTTTTTGGAGGAGTAGCACAATAAGTCCATGAGACAGAAGCAAAGAAGAACTGGGAATATGGATGTTTTATAAATAATTATCTTTAAGATGAATGTGTCCACATTTAGTAGTAGCAAGGCAAGAAAAAGGGAGGATATTTCAGCCAATTAAACCCAAATTTAACTTCACAAAAAATTAATTAAATTTTATTCCGGTTAATTTAATTTAATTTAATTTGAATTTTATTTTATTTATTTTTTATTTTATTTTATTTTAATTTATTTTATTTTTTTTTATTTTATTTTATTTAACAAAATTAAAATATATTGAATTTAATTTTTATTAAATAAATTAATTTAATAACCCGCTACGATTTGTCATATATTCAAAAATATTTTTTCTTTTACTTATTTAACATCTTCTTTAATGCGTATAATACGTTAACAACTTAGCAAAGTGTTTTACAAAACAAATTTGAAGAGGCAAAAGATGTGCATCATCACAAATGTTATCCTTGAATTGCAATGAATTTCCTTGGGCACCTCATATGCAAAGAGCAATGGAGTCTGCATAAATACATTTCACCAAGTATGTCGCGTCTCAATCTCCTCATTGTTGGGGAAATGCAAAGAATTAAATGAAATTTCCTTGGGCATGGAATAGACATAGATTAACAACAGCACTTGCGAATTCTTCACACATACGCCTATACATATGCAATCATTATGTTAGCTTTGAAGACATTACCTTCAAGCAAAAATTAAACCTCCATCGTGAATGTGAAGAAAGATATAAAAAGCAACAAAATTTATATCTTCGAAAGTTCTGGATAAAACATGAAATTTTCTAAAAATTTCATCTCTATAAAAAATTTTCTCCAAATTTTATATCTATATAAAATTTTCTCAAAATTATAATCCTATAGACAATTTTCTCAAAATTTTATTTCTATTGAAAATTTTCCGAAAATTTTATTTCTATAGAAAATTTTCTGAAAATTTTATTTCTATAGAAAATTTTCTGAAAATTTTATTTCTATAGAAAATTTTCTGAAAATTTTATTTTTATAGATAATTTTCTGAAAATTTTATTTCTATAGAAAATTTTCTGAAAATTTTATTTCTATAGATAATTTTCTGAAAATTGTATTTTTTGCTATAGAAAATTTTGTCAAAATTTTATTTCTATCGAAAATTTTGTAAAAATTTTATTTTCTGAAAATTGTATTTTTATTAAAATTTTGTCAAAATTTTATTTTTATAGAAAATTTTATTTCTATAGAAAATTTTCAGATTTTTTTTTTTGTAGAAAATTTTATTTCTATAGAAAATTTTATTTCTGTAGAAAATTTTCTCAAAACTTTATTTCTATAGAAAATTTTCTGAAAATGTTATTTCTATAGAAAATTAGTTGAAAATTTTATTTCTATAGAAAATTTTCAGAAAATTTTATTTCTATAGAAAATTTTATTTCTGTAGAAAATTTTATTTCTGTAGAAAATTTTCTCAAAATTTTATTTCTATAGAAAATTTTCGCAAAATGTTATTTCTATAGATAATTTTCTGAAAATTTTATTTCTATAGAAAACTTTCTGAAAATTTTATTTCTATAGAAAATTTTCTGAAAATTTTATTTCTATAGAAAATTTTCTGAAAATTTTATTTCTATAGAAAATTTTTTGAAAATTTTATTTCTATAGAAAATTTTTGCAAAATTTCTTTTGTTTGTTAAATTTTATTTTGTTAAAATTTTATTTTTATAGAAAATTTTCTGAAAATTTTATTTCTATAGATAATTTTCTGAAAATTTTATTTCTATAGAAAATTTTCTGAAAATTTTATTTCTATAGATAATTTTCTGAAAATTGTATTTTTTGCTATAGAAAATTTTGTCAAAATTTTATTTCTATAGAAAATTTTCCGAAAATTGTATTTCTATAAAAAATTTTGTCAAATTTTTATTTCTATAGAAAATTTTCTGAAAATTTTATTTCTATAGAAAATTTTTATAAAAAATTTTATTTCTATAGAAAATTTTATCAAAATTTTATTCTATAGAAAATTTTGTCAAAATTTTATTTTTATAGAAAATTTTCTGAAAATTGTATTTCTATAGAAAATTGTGTCTAAATTTTATTTCTATCGAAAATTTTTTAAAAATTTTATTTTTATAGAAAATTTTCTGAAAATTGTATTTCTATTAAAATTTTGTCAAAATTTTATATTTATAGAAAATTTTATTTTTATAGAAAATTAGTTGAAAATTTTATTTCTATAGAAAATTTTCAGAATTTTTTTTTATAGAAAATTTTATTTCTGTAGAAAATTTTCTCAAAATTTTATTTCTATAGAAAATTTTCTGAAAATTTTATTGCTATAGAAAATTTTCTGAAAATGTTATTTCTATAGAAAGTTCTGAAAATTTTACTTCTATAGAAAATTTTATTTCTGTAGAAAATTTTCTCAAAATTTTATTTCTATAGAAAATTTTCGCAAAATGTTCTTTCTATAGATAATTTTCTGAAAATTTTATTTCTATAGAAAATTTTCTGAAAATTTTATTTCTATAGAAAATTTTCTGAAAATTGTATTTCTATAGAAAATTTTCTGAAAATTGTATTTCTATAGAAAATTTTCTCAAAATTTTATTTCTATAGAAAATTTTGTCAAAATTTTATTTCTATAGAAAATTTTCTGAAAATTTTACATCTATAGCAAATTTTCTGAAAATTTTATTTCTATAAAAAATTTTCTGAAAATTTTATTTCTCTAGAAAATTTTCTGAAAATTTTATTTCTCTAGAAAATTTTGTCAAAATTATGTAGAAATTTTATTTCTATAGAAAATTTTGTCAAAATTTTATTTCTTTAGAAAATTTTGTCAAAATTATATTTCAACAGAGTATTTTGTAAAAATTATATTTTTATAGAAAATTTTTCAAAATTATATTTCAACAGAGTATTTTGTCAAAATTATATTTTTATAGAAAATTTTTGCAAAATTTATTTCTATAGAAAATTTTGTTAAAATTTTATTTCTATAGAAAATTTTGTGAAAATTTTATTTCTATAGAAAATTTTGTCAAATTTTTATTTCTATAGAAAATTTTCTGAATATTTTATTTCTATAGATTTTCTCAAAATTTTATTTCTATTGAAAATTTCCTGAAAATTGTATTTCTTTAGAAAATTTTATTTCTACAAAAAATTTTCTGAAATGTTTTTTTTATATAGAAAATTGTCTGAAAATTTTATTTCTATAGAAAATTTTCTGAACATTTTATTTCTATAGAAAATTATCTGAAAATTTTATTTCTATAGAAAATTTTCTGAACATTTTATTGCTATAGAAATTGTTTATGAAAATTTTATTTCTATAGAAAATTTTGTCAAACTTTTATTTTTATACAAAAATTTCTGAAAATTGTATTTCTGTTAAAATTTTATTTCTATAAAACAAATTCTGAAAATTTTATTTCTATAGAACATTTTATAAAACTTTTATTTCTATAGAAAATTTTCTCAAAATTTTATTTCTATAGAAAATTTTCTTAAAATTTTATTTCTATTGAAAATTTTCTTAAAATTTTATTTCTATTGAAAATTTTCTCAAAATTTTATTTCTATAGAAAATTTTCTCAAAATTTTATTTCTATAGAAAATTTTCTTAAAATTTTATTTCTATTGAAAATTTTCTTAAAATTTTATTTCTATTGAAAATTTTCTCAAAATTTTATTTCTATAGAAAATTTTCTCAAAATTTTATTTCTATAGAAAATTTTGTCAAAATTTTATTTCTATAGAAAAGTTTGTCAAAATTTTATTTCTATAGAAAATTTTGTCAAAATTTTATTTCCATAGAAAATTTTCTCAGAATTTTATTTCTATAGAAAATTTTCTGAAAATTGTATTTCTATAGAAAATTTTCTCAAAATTTTATTTCTATAGAAAAGTTTGTCAAAATTTTATTTCTATAGAAAATTTTGTCAAAATTTTATGTCTATAGAAAATTTTCCGAAAATTTTACATCTATAGCAAATTTTCTGAAAATTTTATTTCTGTAAAAAATTTTCTGAAAATGTTATTTCTATAGAAAATTTTCTGAAAATTTTATTTCTATAGAAAATTTTGTCAAAATTATGTAGAAATTTTATTTCTATAGAAAATTGTGTTCTATATAAAACATTTTTTACATGGCCTACACAAAATGGCCCCTGTCATATCATTTTGCTTTGTCAAGATCAACAATGTTTCTTCTTTGCATGTTGGCTCTGTCATAAAAAAGAGATGTTTATTTCCAACTTTTAAATAGGGTATCCCAGCAAAAAAAGCGTCGCCAAAAAAGTAGTGAAAATGTTCTTTTTGGATCCGGAAGTAGTACAAAATTGGCGCAGAAGCGATGATTTTAACATGGGCTTATCATAGGACGGATGTCCACCATTTCAACAGCCGTTGCACTGAATTTGCATCACTTCTTAAGGTGTGATGCGAATCCAGTAATTTGGATGTGAATACAAAAATTTTGTGATATTTTGACGAGTAAATTAATTTTTAAAAGTTTTTATGATTTTTAATGCATTATAACGCTTGTCTGGAACGTTTGACATCAAATAGTTTCAAAAGTTCGCAATTTTTATAGAAAGGATTTAGCATTTTTTTCGGCAAAATTTAAATAATTTGCACTATTTTATTAATTCTTTATCTGTTTTTAACCTATTTGATACAATAAAATTTTAAATTTCTTATTAAAAATATGAAAAAAACGAGTTATAAAAAATTGACTCCTGTGTAGTTAAAATAAAGAACATCTTTGGGAGGACATTTTTGGAAGTGTTTTTAAAGTTGTGTTTTAAGAAGAACTTCCATTTTTTATGCTGGGTATTTGCACCTTTCCTTTACCCCATAATTTACAACTAATTTTCCAGAAGTTCTTATCTCCCGGTTTCATATTTCAGATTATTACATTGCAGCTCAAATATAAAAAAAAATTAAAATGTGACGGAAACATTTATACCGATGCCTTATTTATTTATGACTATTATTAGAACCAAGTGTCATTGTGGTAAAAGGTTAATTTATTTATTTTTAAACAAAATGTGTACATTTAGTTTAATAAACAAAACACCAGCATTTCAGACTCTTCAGTTGAAATACTGGATTTGGGAAATTAAATATTTATATATAATAAATTAATTTTACTTTATATTAAATGCAATTCAAATTAATGAAATGTAATGGCTTGAAATATTGAACCTATTAGTTGGTACGCTTTATATTTTTTGTCATCAATTGTTAAGATTTCACAACGTGAATTCAAAAATTGATTCTTTTTGTTTGAGTATTCACTTTTGCTACTATTGTTAATTTTGGAATTGATGCTAAGTGATTTCGCCTTCACGCTTGACTAGAAGAATATTAAGTTTGTTTAGTTTCACCGAAGACCAAATAGTGGCAGACTTACATGAATTCTATTTGTTTGAGGTTGAAGGTTTCGTTTTTCCAACAATATCACGATTTTTATCTACACGCACCGAAAAAGTTTAGAAAACGGATATCGCAACCATTATACAAATGCTAGAGTTTTGTGAATAACTCCGAAAAGGTCAAATTTTTTCATAAAAAAAAAATATTTTTGTTGTGACTTTATAATCTTTTCTTTTCTGGATTCAGGCGTTAAATACGACACATTTTGAGATTTCATACACTAAAAAAAAAATATTGTCATGAGATCAAAGTCCTTAAAATACGAATGCAAATTTTGCTTAGCATAGAAAATTCATTTATCTAATTTAAAGGTTTTAACTTTGTCCAAAAGTCGATACTTTTCAATGACGACGTTTTGTCTTTATAGTTAAGTGATTCGACTTAAAACTAGGTATCTTTACACGAAAGAAAATGTTGTTTGACAACGGCCGACTTGGCTTTAACCCTTTGGCTACCGATGACCACTTAAGAGGACATTAGGAAACGACAACAAACTCTATTTCCCAACTTAGTTCCGATTTATTTGTTGATGTTACTTTAAAGTAGAGACTTTATTATAAACAAAATCTAAATATTTCCCATATTGACAAACACTAAACCGAATTTTTATACCCTTTTTATACCCTGCGCCATACTGTGGAACAGGGTATTATAAGTTAGTGCATATGTTTGTAACACCCAGAAGGAGACGAGATAGACACATGGTGTCTTTGACAATAATGCTCAGGGTGGGTTCCTGAGTCGTCTGTCCGTCCGTCCGTCCGTCTGTGAACACATTTTTGTGATCAAAGTCTAGGTCGCCATTTAAGTCCAATCGCCTTCAAATTTGGCACATGTTCCTAATTTTGGTCAGAATAGAACCCTATTGATTTTGGAAGAAATCGGTTCAGATTTAGATATAGCTCCCATATATATCTTTCGCCCAATATGCACTAATATGGACCCAGCAGCCAGAGTTTTATACCGATTTGCTTGAAATTTTGTACAAACATAACATCTAGTCGTATAGTCAAGTGTGCAAAATTTGATTGAAATCGGTACAGATTTAGATATAGCTTCCATATATATTTTTCGCCCGATATGGACTTATATGGTCCCAGAAGCCAGAGTTTTGGCCCAATTTGGTTGAAATTTTGCACTAGGAGTACAATTAGTAATATAGTCATGTGTGCCAAATTTGATTGAAATCGGTTCAGATTTAGATATAGCTTCCATATATATCTTTCGCCCGATATGGACTAATACGGTCCCAGAAGCCAGAGTTTTACCCCAATTTCGTTGAAATTTTGCACTAGGAGTACAATTAGTAGTGTAGTCAAGTGTGTCAAATTTTATTGACATCGTTTCAGATTTAGATATAGCTCCCATATATATCGTTCGCCCGATTTAAACTCATATGACCACAGTGGCCAATCTTTTACTCCGATTTAATTGAAATTTTACACAGGGAGTAGAATTAGCATTGTAGCTACGCGTGCCAAATTTGGTTGAAATCGGTTCAGATTTAGATATATCTCCCATATATAGCTTTCGCCCGATTTACACTCATATGACCACAGTGGCCAATCTTTTACTCCGATTTGATTGAAATTTTACACAGGGAGTAGAATTACCATTGTAGCTATGCGTGCCAAATTTAGTTGAAATCGGTTCAGATTTAGATATAACTCCCATATATATGTTTTTCTGATTTCGACAAAAATGGTCAAAATACCAACATTTTCCTTGTTAAATTTCCACTGCTTAGTCGAAAAGTTGTAAAAATGACTCTAATTTTCCTAAACTTCTAATACATATATATCGAGCTATAAATCATAAATGAACTTTTGCGAAGTTTCCTTAAAATTGCTTCAGATTTAAAGGTTTCCCATATTTTTTTTTACTAAAATTGCGTTCCATCCTAGTGCATTAGCCAATTTAAATTTTGAGTCTATAGATTTTGTAAAAGTCTATCAAATTCTGTCCAAATCAAGTGATATTTAAATGTATGTATTTGGGACAAACATTTATATATAGCCCCCAACACATTTAACGGATGTGATATGGTATCGAAAATTTAGATCTACAAAGTGGTGCAGGGTATAATATAGTCGGCCCCGCCCGACTTTAGACTTTCCTTACTTGTTTTTTTTTTTGTAACAATAAACGAAAAAATCTAAATTTTGAGATTTCTTTTTTTTCTCCTCTTCTTTGACTCGAAATTGGGCCTGCTTTTTATCAGTGTAGTAAAAATTTAATATAGTAATATGTAATAACGAATCTTGCGAAATTTACATTAGTTCAGTTTCCAAATTTAGTTCAGTTTTGAAATTTACATTAGTTCAGTTTCCAAAAGTTGTATTTGCTACATCGTCTATAAAAGAGGGGCCAACTAAAGTGGTTTGTTTTCTTTAAATAAAGTTTCTTTACATCAGCTTTTGAGTGCCCAACAACGTGATTTACCCTAATAGAAAACATATGTACGTTTCAAAATCGTGAATGATGCATGGTAACAAAATGAAACGAAAACGTTCACAAAAATCAAAACGGAATGTTCACATTTTCGTCAACGGTCATTCAAAATTTCATGAATGGCGTTGGTTTTTCTTTGACCATGAAAAGTCTTGAAATAATTGTTGGAGGTTGCTATGACAACTTCGTCGGTGGTGCAATGTGCTACGATGACAGTAAACCACGGTTGCCACTCGAGCCATGAATAATCTACCAAACTTTGAGGAAAATGTTACCAAACCAAAAGACGTTATTTTGCAAAATTTTATTTCTATAGAAAATTTTGTCAAAATTTTATTTCTATAGAAAATTTTGTCAAAATTTTATTTCTATAGAAAATTTTGTCAAAATTTTATTTCTATAGAAAATTTTGTCAAAATTTTATTTCTATAGAGAATTTTGTCAAAATTTTATTTCTATAGAAAAATTTTGCCAAACTTTTATTTTTTCGTTTACCTTTTTAAGAATTATTTTTATTGTCTCGGCTATCGACTAAAAAACATAAGATTGATGTTTTTATTTTATTTTTATTTCCAAAATTTTATTTGTATAGCAATTTTTTTTCAAACTTTTATTTCTATAGAAAATTTTGTCAAACTTTTATTTCTATAGAACTTTTTTTCAAACTTTTATTTCTATAGGAAAGTTTGTCAAATTTTAATTTTTTCTTTCTACTTTGCATACTTGCTTTAATAGTAAAATTGATCAAATTCTTAAGTTGTAGAAAAAAAAATCGTCAAAATACTATTTGTACAAAAACAATTTTTATAAAATTTTATAAAGGGTGATTCTTTTGAGGTTAGGATTTTCATGCATTAGTATTTGACAGATCACGTGGGATTTCAGACATGGTGTCAAAGAGAAAGATGCTCAGTATGCTTTGACATTTCATCATGAATAGACTTACTAACGAGCAACGCTTGCAAATCATTGAATTTAATTACCAAAATCAGTGGCAGAAAATCCGCTTTTTTATCGACAAATTTTGTTCAGCGATGAGGCTCATTTCTGGTTGAATGGCTACGTAAATAAGCAAAATTGCCGCATTTGGAGTGAAGAGCAACCAGAAGCCGTTCAAGAACTGCCCATGCATCCCGAAAAATGCACTGTTTGGTGTGGTTTGTACGCTGGTGGAATCATTGGACCGTATTTTTTCAAAGATGCTGTTGGACGCAACGTTACGGTGAATGGCAATCGCTATCGTTCGATGCTAACAAACTTTTTGTTGCCAAAAATGGAAGAACTGAACTTGGTTGACATGTGGTTTCAACAAGATGGCGCTACATGCCACACAGCTCGCGATTCTATGGCCATTTTGAGGGAAAACTTCGGAGAACAATTCATCTCAAGAAATGGACCGGTAAGTTGGCCACCAAGATCATGCGATTTGACGCCTTTAGACTATTTTTTGTGGGGCTACGTCAAGTCTAAAGTCTACAGAAATAAGCCAGCAACTATTCCAGCTTTGGAAGACAACATTTCCGACGAAATTCGGGCTATTCCGGCCGAAATGCTCGAAAAAGTTGCCCAAAATTGGACTTTCCGAATGGACCACCTAAGACGCAGCCGCGGTCAACATTTAAATGAAATTATCTTCAAAAAGTAAATGTCATGGACCAATCTAACGTTTCAAATAAAGAACCGATGAGATTTTGCAAATTTTATGCGTTTTTTTTTTTTAAAAAAGTTATCAAGCTCTTAACAAATCACCCTTTATATAAGAAAAAGCTTGTAGATTATGTTCCGATTTTAAAGGCAACTGATTCTAAATAATAGCATTGAAAATGCAAAAAACAGATGCAACAATTATTCCCATAAATGTACAAATAAACAAACTAGCACAAATATCCACCAACGTCAGTCCGTGATTATATTTATTCAGTAGTTGTTCTATGCATTTATTGTCCTTTTTACAGCAATAAATATTTCATGGTCTATGAATGTAAAGTAAATAAATAATATTCATGTAACATAAATACACACACACACACACACAGTTATGGGATTTGGATTACAATAATTTAATAAATGAAAAAATTTCACCGACAACGATTTGTGCAAAATATTGTCCAAAGTTCGACGTAATTTCCTATAGTAAAATAATTCGACGTAATTTTTTTTATAGGAAATGTTTTCTATAGAAAAAAATTTCCACGAAATTTTCTATAGAAATAAAACTTTGACAAAATTTTCTATTTGAATAAAATTTTCCATAGTACAAAAAAATTGAAAAAATTTTCCATAGACATTTTGAGAAATTTTCTATAGATATACAATTTTGAGCAAATAAAATATTTTTGAGAAATTTTCTATAGAAATAAAATTTTGACAAAAATTTTTTAGACCGTTTTTAATGGAAATAAAATTTTGATAAACTTTTCTTGAAAAAAATTTTATAGAAATAAAATTTTGACAAAATGTTCTATAGAAATAAAATTTTGAGAAAAATTTCCATAGAAATAAAATTTCGACGAAATTTTCTATATAAATAAAATGTTGACAAAACTTTTATAGAAATAACATTTTGACAAAACTTTCTATAGAAATAAAATTTTGCGAAAAATTTCCATAGAAATAAAATTTCGACGAAATTTTCTATAGAAATAAAATTTTGACGAAATTTTCTACATAAATAATATTTTGGGAACATTTTCTAGAAATAACATTTTGAGGAAATTTTCTATGAAAATAAAATTTTGAGAATATTTTCTTTTTGAAATGAAATTTTGAGAAAATTTTTATTTTGGGAAAATTTTCTATAGAAATAACATTTTGAAGAAATTTTCTATGGAAATAAAATTTTGACAATATTTTCTTTTAGAAATAAAATTTTGAGAAAATTTTTTAAGGAAATAAAATTTTAACAAAATTTTCTATTGAAATAAAATTTTGACAGCATTTTCTATAGAAATAAAATTTTGACATAATTTTCTATAGAAATAAAATTTTTACAAAATTTTCTATAGAAATAAAATTTTGAGAAAAATTCCCATAGAAATAAAATCTCGACGAAATTTTCTACAGAAATAAAATTTTGACAAACCTTTTATAGAAATAACATATTGAGAAAATTTCTATAGAAATAAAATTTTGCGAAAAATTTCCATAGAAATAAAATATCGACGAAAATTTCCTTCGAAATAAAATTTCGACGAAGTTTTCTACATAAATAAAATTTTGACAAAATTTTCTACATAAATAAAAATTGACAACATTTTCTTTAGAAACAACATTTTGGGAACATTTTCTATCAAAATAACATTTTGAGGAAATTTTCTATGGAAATAACATTTTAAGAATATTTTCTTTTAGAAATAAAATTTTGAGAAAATTTTCTATAGAAATAAAATTTTGAGAAAATTTTCTATAGAAATAAAATTTTGAGAAAATGTTTTAAGAAAATACAATTTTAACAAAATTTTCTATAGAAATAAAATTTTGACAAAATTTTTTTTAGGAATAAAGTTTTGACAACATTTTCCATGGAAATAAAATATTGACAAAATTTTCTATAGAAATATATTTTTGAGAAAATTGTCATAGAAATAAAATTTTGAGAAAATTTCCTATAGAAATAAAATTTTGATAAAAATTTCTATAGAAATAAAATATCGACGAAATTTTCTATAGAAATACAATTTTGACAAATTTTTTTTAGAAATAAATTTTTGACAATATTTTCTATAGAAATAAAATGTTGACAAAATTTGCTATAGAAATAATTTTTTGAGAAAAATTCCTATTGAAATAAAATTTTGAGAAAATTTTCTATACAAATAAAATTGTGACAAAGGTTTTCCACAAAAATACAATTTTGACAAAATTTTCTATAGAAATAAAATGTTGACAAAATTTTCTATAGAAACAAATTTTTGAGAAAATCTCCTATTGAAATAAAATTTTGAGAAAATTTTCTATAGAAATAAAATGTTGACAAAATTTTCTATGGAAATAAAATTTTGACAAATTTTTTTTTTAGAAATAAATTTTTGACAAAATTTTCTATAGAAATAAAATGTTGACAAAATTTTCTATAGAAATAAATTTGTGAGAAAATCTGCTATTGAAATAAAATTTTGAGAAAATTTTCTATAGAAATAAAATTTTGCAAAGGTTTTCCACAGAAATAAAATTTTTACAAAATTTTCTATAGAAATAAATTTTTGAGAAAGTTTCCTATAGAAATAAAATTTTGACAAAATTTGTATAGAAATAAAATGTTGACAAAATTTTCTATGGAAATAAAATTTTGACAATTTTTTTTTTAGAAATAAATTTTTGAGAAAATTTTCTTTAGAAATAAAATTTTGACAAAATTTTGTAAAGAAATAAAATTTTGAGAAAATTTTGTACAGAAATGACATTTTCACAAAATTTTCTATTGAAATAAAATGTTGACAAAATTATTTATACTTTTTGTTTGTATTTGGTAGCTTAATTTTTTGTTTTTGCATTCGATTTTACTTGCCACCGTTTTATCTCTCAACATAGGGAGCCACCGTGGTGCAATGGTTAGCATGCCCGCCTTGCATACACAAGGTCGTGGGTTCGATTCCTGCTTCGACCTAACACCAAAAAGTTTTTCAGCGGTGGATTATCCCACCTCAGTAATGCTGGTAACATTTCTGAGGGTTTCAAAGCTTCTCTAAGTGGTTTCACTGCAATGTGGAACGCCGTTCGGACTCGGCTATAAAAAGAAGGTCCCTTGTCATTGAGCTTAACATGGAATCGGGCAGCACTCAGTGATAAGAGAGAAGTTCACCACTGTGGTATCACAATGGACTGAATAGTCTAAGTGAACCTGATACATCGGGCTGCCACATAACCTAATCTAACCTATCTCTCAACATCGAAAATTGACCATTGTTTAGGTTCACAATTAATAGCATTCTTCTGCCAATATTGTCGTCATCATCAGCATATTTCCAATATTGAATATTGCATACGCTCTTTGTCCGTCCAAGCAGGTTTCATCCATGCATTGTAGATTTGTGTGCTTGTTGGGAACGCCTTACTCAATTATCATAATGTTTATCAGTTTAATAATTTTATTAGATTATTGTTGCTAGAGGAGGGATCAGTCGATTAAATGTATTTTGTTTTTATTTAATCATAGTCATGTTGTCTTCGATGGATGACAGTTTTAGTTTGACATTGATTAGACGAAAACGTTTAATATTTTGCCATAGTAAATATCAATATTATTGACCAAATAAAATAAGCAGGTGTGATATTCTTTTATGCTAAGTTATATAAACTTCAGCATTGGATAAACAGACGACATATGCTTATGATATGTATTTATCGGTAGACTTTTAGAATGATGTTGTACGAATGAATAAATTTAAAATACGATTGTAGTTAAAACTTTTTGGTCGAAACTGGGATTGAACCCATGAGCCGCAAGGTGGGCCTTGCCCCATTAAATTAAATGAAATAAAATAAAATTGAATTTTTTATTATCAGTGAGCAATAAAGCAGTATGACAATCGGGGCTTTCTCGAAGATGAGACTGGAACAACTGCAATATGGTCTCCAACTTGCAGGTTACTCATAAAGGACAGCAGACGCGGAAATGGTCTCGTTTGAGTGCAGATTGTAAGCTGCAAGTTAACACCTAGTGGTAGCGTCGCTCACTTCCAGGAAAAATTAAATGACATCGAGAAATTTTCAGGACTCAGATACGGTGGTCTAGTTATTGCGGGGGACTTTATCTCACGGGCGATTGAGTGGAGAATGAGAAGTACAGACCCAAGAGGAAGGAAGATTCTAGATGTGATCGAACGGATAGTCTGTTGCAAACATCGGCACTGCAGCTACATTCCACCGACCCGGCTGTCAGGGCACTATTCCCGCAGTTACTTTTGTGTCTGAGGGCATTATTCAGAAGATACGAGGATGGAGGTTCCTACAGACATACACAGGAAGTGACCATCAATTTTCTATCTCAAATCTCAAAAGACGAGACGCAATGCAGATTGGCAATCATATTGGCAATAAATACCTGCTGCAGCAAGGCCATGTCAAGTATGAAGCATAACACTGGGCGCAAGGCAGTATACTGGTGGAATACCGGCATCGATGAATACAGACGTAACTGTATAAAGACCAGAATGAAATACACCAGGGCAAGGTGCAGGGGTTACGCAGAGGCAGAACTCAATGCGTACAAAGAGGCCATTGAACTCAATGCGTACAAAGAGTCCAGTATAAGAGTAAGAGAGATAAAAGGGAATAGATACAATTAGATATAAACAATAATCCTTGCGTACTAGGATACCAAATATTTAGTTATGCAGGAACTAGGCACGAGAGGTTCGGTGGACAAAATGGACGAGAATGAAATGCGGAACATCGTGGAAACTTTATTCCATGAAATCAGAGACGAAAACGATACAGAAGCGCCCACAAATATACTTGTCTTTACAATAGAGGATCTGCCAAATTCCGCTAAAAGCCTCAAGGACAAGAAAGCACCTGGTCCTGATGGCATAATAATAAGGCAAAGTGTACCAAACGACCCGAGGCCCGAGACAACGACTGCCTAAAGAAGGAATCTTCCCTAAAGTGTGGAAAGAACAAAGACCAGTTCTTATCAGCAAGAGCGACCAAGTGTCGCCATCGTCGTACATAAACTTGTGTATGCTGGACACTGCTGGAACATTATTCGAAAGGCTCATCAAACCGAGGCTATCAAGAATGTTGGGGGTCTGCCCGCGAGACAATACGGATTTTAACCTGGAAATTCGACGCTTGGAGCAATAAAGACACAACAGGGCAGTCACTCTTCGAGATCTATAATTCTACAGGCGACGCTGGATATTAAGGATGCTATCAATAGCCTAAGATGAGCAGACGTAAAATACACCCTAGAGTCCATATTTCACATACCGAAATGCTTGACGAGAATATTGAAAGACTATCTCAAGGACCGAGTTTTTATAAACGAAACTATAGAGAGCCTAAGAAGAATGGAGGTAAACTCAGGTGTCGCACAAGGCTCAATCCTTGGACCAGATCTCTGGAACATATTACACAACAAGATACTGAAGATACTCATGGCAGAGAGATACATTCCTTGTTGGCTACGCTGATATATAGCTGATAGCCGCTGTGATAAAAGCGAGATACTGAAGAGGCTCAACGCAAACTTTATTCCCAAGGCATGAAATCAGAGAAGACGACAACGATACAGAGACGCTCACAAACATTCCTGAACTTTACAACAGAGGAACTGCAAAATGCCTCAACGACAAAAAGACACCTGGTCCTTATGGCGTACCCGCAAAGGTTATTAAGGAAATGGGTACCAACGGCTGCTTAATAGAAGGAATCTTCCCTAAGGCGTGGAAAAACAAAGGCTAGTTCTTATCAGCAAGGGCAAGGGCGACCAAGTGTCAACATCGTCGTATACAAGGTCTAAGAAGAATGGAGGTAAACTCAGGTGTCGCACAAGGCACAATTCTTGGACCAGATCTCGGGAACGCCGCATACGACGAGATACTAAATACGCTGATGACAAAACCGCTGTGATAAAAGGAGAAATACTGACGAGGCTCAGCGCAAACTTCGCCAAACTATGGCACGTTTACAATTAGCCATGCAAAAGACCGAACTGCTGCTACTAACGAGACGGCATCTGTAATAGACGACTTGGTAATCCCAACAAATCAGGACTAAGGCTGGACTCGAAACTAACGTACTGCAGGCAAATAGTGTACGCAACGGAGAAAGCTGCTACGATAATGTCGTGACTGCGCAGGCTCATGGAAACATAGGAGGCCCTCTTCCAAGCAGAAGAAGGATACATGGAGATGACTAACAAGATAATTCTCCATGGATTTGAGATCTGGCCGTCGACCCTAAAGAGACGGACTAGAACGAAGAAGCTGCTTTCAATACAGAGAACGGCAGCTGTGAGATTCACTTCAACATACTGTACGGTATTGGGGAAAGCCGCAACGAAGTAAGCTGCTACGATAACGTCGCGACTGAGCAGGCTGATGGGAAACATATGAGACCCTCTTCCAAGCAGAAGAAGGATACTCCTGGAAATGACGAATAATATACTCCTCTATGGATGTGGGGTCTGGCCGTCGACCCTAAAGAGACTGACTAAAGCGAAGAAGCTGCTTTCAGTACAGAGAACGGCAGCTCTGAGAATCACTTTAGCATACCGCACGGGGGAAGCCACACTATTGATAGCAGGAACGATCTCCAGGCGATTTGGCCGCAAAAGGTTTTTGAGGATAAAAGGAGAAATACTGACGAGGCAAAGCGCTAACTTCGCCAATCTATGGCACGCTTACAATTAGCCATGCAAAAGACCGAACTGCTACTACTAACGAGACGGCATCTGTAATAGACGACATGGTAAATCAGGACTAAGGCTGGACTCGAAACTAACGTACTACAGGCAAATACAGTACGCAACGGAGAAAGCTGCTACGACTGAGCAGGATCATGGGGAACATAGGAGGTCCTCTTCCAAACAGAAGAAGGATACATGGAGATGACTAACGAGATAATCCTCTATGGATTTGAGATGAGGCTAAACGACAAAGCGCAGCGGACATGATATCGAACATTCAACAAGAGACCATAGATAGATGGCAGGAACGATGGACAAACGAGACAAAGGGCTGATTGGCACACCGACTTATAATTGACATAGAGTTATGGCGAGAGAAAAGATATGGAGACGTAACGTATTACATGACTCAGATGTTTTCTGGTCACGAATAGTTTCGAAAGTATCTGCATCGTATTGCGAAATGCAGCTCAGAGAACTTTATTTACAAAGAAGAAGAGGTCGCGGATGATGCGGAACATACACTCTTTACATGTAGCCGGTGGACAGAACGACGGACAGCGCTAGGAGATAAAAGTGGACATGTCTCGCCGAGAAATATAGTTCCGGAGATGGTACAGAGTGAGAAGAACTGGGAGGCCACAGGGCGATTTGTAGAACACGTTCTTCGCAGGAAAAAGATTGACATGGAGACTACGACATGGGTCATGTTAGCTTGAATCTGGATGCGGAATAGAAGGAGATGGTCACGGGCTACGTGGGGACCACCTCGAAGTAAGGCGAAAGCGGTTCCGAGGTGGTAATCATACCCCGAGAGAAGATGGATGGGTCTTTAACCGGTAGCCATTTGGAGTCCGGCACACGGGTGGACACACTGTCATGTCCATAAAGCATTTTCCTACCCTTAACTGAAAAAAATACATGAAATTAAATTAAATTAAATTGACCAAAAGTCGAAAAACTTCAATTCATTTTTCCATTTTTTTAATATTTTATTAGGCCTTGATTAATTTACGAGTTAGTTCTTTTACAAAATATTGCATTTAATTTTATGTAATTGCAGCTCTTTTTTCGGATTTTCCAAATCGGTTATGTGTTTGGCCATTGCCATTATGTTGGTCAGTATTTAGTTTCCTTGTATCGCTCTGTTTTTCTACTTTGGAAGATGATGTTTTTCCTTCATGTCAAAACTTGAATTACAAGTTCAATTTATCAAGGCTGTAATGAATCTCCGTACATGCAATAATGTGAGACTACTATGTTTTATGACAATCACATATTGGAGGCATTAAAAATGCTTAATACCACCAATTAAGTTTCCAAAAACATAAAAACAAAACCCGTTTTACACAGTCAGGTAGTAAAAATGTCAGTTTCGTTTTCATTTACAATCGATTTCAAGTTCATTTAGAAATGCAGTTGTCGTCGTCATGAACACTTGGGAGGAAAAAGTTAAAAAAAAATAAACTTTCTAAAACTCTCCGAAATAAAAACAAAACCCGCAGTAATCTTAACAATAAAATTCCCAAAAATTTTAAACTTTTTATGTTATTGTACCGTTCATGGGAGGGCGTTGTTTCTATGGGCGGATATCGTCCAATCCATGGACAGTTGTATATGAAGAAATTTGGTTGTAACGAAATATTGATTTGAATATTTTTTTTGTCCAATACCCAAATCATCGGCATCATAACAGTTTTGTTTCGTGACTGATTGGGTTTGTATGCCTCACTGTCTGGTGGCTTTAATAAAATTTTGTTCATCCCATACATATGGGAAGACATGATTTTTGTAGATTTTGAATTGAATTTCAATCAATGAGTTTGATGATGGGCGAGATATTTTACCATCACTATCCATTGATTATGTGCTGAATCTCACGTTGATGCGACAACAACGCATCAAATTGGGTTAAGGTCGATCAATGCGGATGATGACGAACTAACCAGGCTAAAAGAAACTGTAAAAGCAATTTTGGAGAAAATCTATTCAAAATTTACAACGATTCGATTTTTTTGATTACCATATTTTAGGGCCTATTTTATCATATATTGTGAACCAAGGGATTATTACGAGATGTTATTAACAAGTTTTTTCGTGTTTGTTTTGTTTATTTCATTTTAGGTGAGTTCCCTTTATGAATGAATATCGAATGGGCCCAGTAGTAATATTGGGAAAATTGTAGGTAAGATTGAAGTGAAGAATATTTATAAAGTCTAGCAAGAACACATAAAAAACCACATATTTTTAAAAATTGAGATAATACAGAAATTTAATTTAATATAAATTAATTAATTTTTTTCGGGAATGTGTAGGAAAATTCTTTAAGCACCTGAAAGTGTGTCCACCCGTGTCCTCGGGGTATGATTACCGTCCTCGCATTACTTCAAGATGCACCCCACGTGGTCCGTGACTATCTCCTTTTAGTCCGCATCCAGATTCAAGCTTACATTACTCGTGTCGTAGTCTCGATGTCAATCTTTTTCCTGCGGAAAACTTGTTCTACAAAACGCCCTATGACCTCCCAGTTCATCTCACTCTGTACCATCTTCTGGACTATATTTCTCGGATAGACATGTCCAATATCATCTTCCAGCGTTATCCGTCGCTCTGCCCACCTGTTACATATAAATAATGTATGTTCGGCATCATCCACGACCTCCTCTTTGTAAATACAGTTCTCTTAGCTGCATTTCCCCATACGATGCAGATACTTTCGAAAGTATCTGTGACCAGAGAGCATCTGAGTTATGTAATATCTTCTCTATCGCCATATATCTATATCAATTATATGACGGTGTGGGAACCACCGTGGTGCAATGGTTAGAATTCCCGCCTTGCATACACAGGGTCGTGGGTTCGAACCCAGTTTCGACCAAGCACCAAAAAGTTAACGTGGCATTCAACACTCACTAGCATCACCTACCGGAATACTTAAAAAGATTTGTATGTCATCTGCATACATAAGCATCTGACTGTGGACTATTCCAAGAGGGAGGTCATTGGCGTACATGCACAATAATAGAACCCTGTGAAACCCCTTTCGTAACTGGTAATGGCAATGAAAAAATATCTCCAGTGTAAACCGTCTGTAACCGATTGTTAAGATAAAGGGTGATACGGTCAAAATTTGGTCAATATAAACTTGACGTATTTCTTTCAATTTTGCATTTAAAAAACCTGAACACCGATCATTTTGAAGGTGTGTGTGTGTAGAATGTTGCTCCTATTTTAATTTTGGAATTCACTCTTCAGTTGTCAAAATGCCGTCCAAGCAAGAAGAGGAGCGTATCAAAATTGTACTCGCGCATCGCGAAAATCCGAGCTACTCGCACGCAAAGCTGGAAAAATCGCTAAAAGTTGCCAAATCAACCGTTACAAATGTAATTAAAGTGTTTGGGGAACGTTTGTCGACAGCCAGGAAGTCTGGATCGGGGGGAAATCGAAAACCGGAAGCCGCTGAGACGACAAAGAGAGTTGTCGGTAGTTTCAAGCGAAACCCTAACCTCTCTCTCTCTCCGAGATGCCGCAAATAAGCTGGGTGTATCGTCTACAACCGTGCATCGAGCCAAAAAACGAGCCGGACTATCGACTTACAAGAAGGTAGTGACTCCAAATCGCGATGATAAACAAAATACGACGGCCAAAGCGCGATCCCGGAGGCTGTACACGACGATGCTGACGAAGTTTGACTGCGTGGTAATGGACGACGAAACCTACGTCAAAGCCGACTACAAGCAGCTTCCGGGAAAGGAGTTTTATACGGCAAAAGGATGGGGAAAGATAGCAGATATTTTCAAGCACATAAAACTGTCAAAGTTCGCAAAGAAATATCTGGTTTGGCAAGCCATCTGTACCTGTGGCTTGAAAAGCAGCATTTTCATAGCTTCCGGGACTGTCAACCAAGAAATTTACTTGAATGAGTGTTTGAATAAACGTCTGCTGCCTTTCCTGAAGAAACACGGTTGTTCCATACTGTTTTGGCCGGATTTGGCATCTTGCCATTACGGTAAAAAGGCCATGGAGTGGTACGCCGCCAACAACGTGCAGGTGGTTCCCAAGGACAAGAACCCTCCCAACACGCCAGAGCTCCGCCCAATTGAGAAATACTGGGCTATTGTCAAGCGGAACATAAAGAAGCCAAAAAAAACTGCTAAGGACGAGCAGCAGTTCAAGGCAAACTGGCTTTCTGCGGCGAAGAAGGTGGACAAGGTGGCTGTACAAAATCTGATGGCAGGTGTCAAGCGTGAGGCCCGGCAATTCGGAAAACTGAATAGTTTTCCTGAATTTTATACTAATTGAACTTGAAAAAGAAATTTAATTTGAATTTTTCAATAAACGATTTCACCGATTTACACGCGTTTTCCCTTGACCAAATTTTGACCCTTTAGGAAGTAATAAGAGAGGTAGCAGTAGGTGAGAAATTGAAAAATCTTTGAAGTTTCAGACATAACATTGTGTGATCAACAGAATCGAAAGCCTTTGAGTGATCTAAGAGGACAAGAAAACTAACATGGTTCTCATAAATATTTCTCCTAATTGATTCTGAAACTTCGATCAGTGCACTCACACAACTGTGATCTCTGCGGAAATCGGACTGCCTTTCAGATAACAAGTTACAACGAAGAAGATAAGATATATCTGCTTATGTAAAATCTTTTCGAACACGTTAGAAACATAACACAAAATAACAATGGGTCATGACTCTGAATTAGATTTCGGTATCGGGATAATCTTTGCATGCTTCCATAGGTGGGATAAGTGCTGGAAGTCAGAATTGTGTTAAAAAAGTAGGTGAAAAGAGGTATAAGTTGAGGGAGCAGTATTCGTATAAATCTGGGGCCCATCCCATGCAGGCCAATAGCATTTGACTTAACCATGAAAAAACTCTCTATGACCTCATCTTCGGTAACTCGAAATCGTTCCCCTCAGATAAGTTTCCTCCTATACCGTTATCCGTGTCATATAAGGATATGTCTGTCGGAGGGGCAGGGATATTAGAAAACATCTCGTTCAAGTCATTTGGATCACCTTCATAACTGCTCAATGACCTAGACTTCCCAACATCGATATCATGTATAATCTTCCACTTGTCCCTGGAATCTACAGCAGAATTGAAACGCATAGCGTAATATTCGCTTTTCGCCGCATTGATATATCTGTTCGCTATTCTCCTCGCTGATCGATACTCCTCTAGAAGTTGTGGTAATCTAATGCGTTTCCATCGAGAGTATGCAATATCCCTTTCCCTAATAGCAGTCTTAATTGTGTCGTTAAACCATGGTCTAGTACTTGATTTCACTTTGATCCTCTTAATAGGCACAGTCGCGTTATAAAGTTCACATATAGCATTCCGCAAAAAATTAAATTGCTGGTCAACAGAGATGAGTTCGTTCATGTCATGCAAATTTATTTGTCCAAACATGCAGTTCAATATAATTCAAATTACGAAAATCACGGTACGTGTATTCGTTCTGATCCTTTTGAAGTTCAAGTTTATAAGACAGGAATATAAGGTCATGTTTCGAGAAACAAGGAGCCGAAATCTGGTCGTATAGAAGGACGTCAGACAAATCATTGACAAAGAACAAATCCACCTCAGTACTGCTGGTAACATTTCTGTGTGTTTAAAAAGCTTCTCTAAGTGGTTTCACTGCAATGTGGAACGCCGTTCAGACTCGGCTATAAAAAGGAGGTCCCTTGTCATTGAGCTTAGCATAGAATCGGGCAGCACTCAGTGATAAAAGAAAAGTTCACCACTGTGGTATCACACTGTGAACTGAATAGTCTAAATGAGCCTGAAATATCGGGCTGCCACTATACCAAACCAAACCAATCTGCCCTTTATCTCGTTCCTGCCATCTATAGCTGTTCTTTTGTTGAATGTTCGGTATCATGTCCCGCGGGCCTTGTTGTTTAGCCTCAACAACCTTTTGCCGCTCAATCGCCTGGATATCGGTCTGGGATCGTTCCTGCTATCACTAGTGCGGCTTCCCCCATACCGTGCGGTATGCTTAAGTGATTCTCAGAGCTGCCTTTCTTTGTACTGAAAGGAGCTTTTTCGCTCTAGACCGTCTCTGTAGGGTCGACGCCCAGATCTCGCATTCATAGAAGATTATACTGTTAGTCATTTCCATGAGTATCCTTCTTCTGCTTGGGAGAGGGTCTCCTATGTTTGCCATCATCCTGCTCAATAGCGACTTTATCGTAGCAGCTTACTCCGTTGCGGCTTCCCCGATACCGTGAGGTATGCTGAAGTGATTCTCAGAGCTGCCGTTCTTTGTACTGAAAGCAGCCGTTCTGCTCTAGTCCGACTCTGTAGGGTCGACGCCCAGACCTCACATCCATAGAAGAGTATACTGTTAGTCATTTCCGTGAGTATACTTCTTCTGCTTGGAAGAGGGTCTCCTATGTTTGCCATCAGCCTGCTCAATAGCGACGTTATCGTAGCAGCTTTCTCCGTCTATCTGCCAGGAGAACGTTAGTTTCGAGTCCAGCCTTAGTCCCAAGTATTTGATTGACTGATTTGTTGGGATTACCATCGTCTATGTGCATCTCTGAAAGGAGCTTTTTCGCTCTAGACCGTCTCTGTAGGATCGACGCCCAGATCTCGCATTCATAGAAGAGTATATTGTTACTCATTTCCATGAGTATCCTTCTTCTTCTGCTTGGAAGAGGCCATCCTATATTTGACATCAACCTGCTCAGTCTCGACGTTATCGTAGGAGCTTTCTCCGTTACGTACTCTATCTGCCAGGAGTACGTTAGTTTCGAGTCCAGCCTTAGTCGCAAGTATTTAATTGACTGCTTTGTTGGGATTATCTTGGCGTTTATGTGCATCTCTATTTCTAAAGGCAGGTGCCGTCTCGTTAGTAGTAGAAGTTCGGTCTTTTGCATGGTTAATTGTAAGTGTATCGTAATTTGGCGAAGTTTGCGTTGAGCCTCTTCAGTATTTCTCGTTTTTATCACAGCGGCTATGTCATCAGCGTAGCCAACAAGGAATGTATCATCTGGCATGGATATCTTCAGTATCTCATCGTGTGTTGCGTTCCAGAGATCTGGTCCATGGATTGAGCCTTGTGCGGCACCTGAAATGACATGCATTCTTCTTGGGCCCTGTATTGGTGTCGTATATCAAACCTCGGTCCTTGGGATGGTCTTTCAATATTCTCTTCAAGTATTTCGGTATGGGAAATATGGACTCTAGGGTCATATGGCATGGATATCTTCAGTATCTCGTCGTATAATGCGTTCCAGAGATCTTGTCCAAGGATTGTGCCTTATGCGGTACCTGAGATCTGGTCCATGGATTGAGCATTGTGCGGCAACTGAAATTACATGCATTCTTCTTGGGCCCTGTATTGGTGTCGTATATCAAAACTCGGTCCTTGAGATAGTCTTTCAATATTCTCGTCAAGTATCTCGGTATGGGAAATATGGACTCTAGGGTCATATGGCATGGATATCTTCAGTATCTCGTCGTATAATGCGTTCCAGAGATCTGGTCCAAGGATTGTGCCTTCTGCGGTACCTGAGTTTACCTCCATTCTTCTTGGGCCCTGTATTGGTATCGTATATCAAAACACGGTCCTTGAGATAGACTTTCAATATTCTCGTCAAGTATTTCGGTATAGGAAATATTGACTCTAGGGTCTGCCCACCTTATTGCAGGCATCCTTAATATCCAGCGTCGCTAGTAGAATTATAGATCGCGAAACGTGACTGATCTGTTGTGTCGCCCGGACGTCGACTGATACTTCCATAAGGTGTCCAAGTGACGATTTCCCAGGTCTAGATCTGTATTTTCTCGCGGACAGACCCCCGACATTGTTGATAGCCTCGTCAAGTCTTGGTTGTATGATGCGTTCGAATAATTTTCCAGTATTAAATGCATATTATTTTTATATAGTACCAACCTTCAAATGATTCGTGTCAAAATTTAACGTCTGTAAGTCAATTAGTTTGTGAGATAGAGCGTCTTTTGTGAAGCAACTTTTGTTATTGTGAAAAAATGGAAAAAGGAATTTCGTGTTTTGTAAAATACTGTTTTCTGAAGGGAAAAAATACGGTGGAAGCTAAAACTTGGCTTGATAATGAGTTTCCGGACTCTGCCCCAGAGAAATCAACAATAATTGATTGGTATACAAAATTCAAGCGTGGTGAAATGAGCACGGTGGACGATGAACGCAGTGGACGCCCGAAAGAGGTGGTTACCGACGAAAACATCAAAAAATCCACAAAATGATTTTGAATGACCGTAAAATGAAGTTGATCGAGATAGCAGAGGCCTTAAAGATATCAAAGGAACGTGTTGGTCACATCATTCATCAATATTTGGATATACGGAATCTCTGTGCAAAATGGGTGCCGCGCGAGCTCACATTTGACCAAAAACAACAACGTGTTGATGATTCTGAGCGGTGTTTGCAGCTGTTAACTCGTAATACACCCGAGTTTTTCCGACAATATGTGACAATGGATGAAACATGGATCCATCACTACACTCCTGAGTCCAATCTACAGTCGGCTGAGTAGACAGCGACCGATGAACCGTCTCCGAAGCGTGGAAATACTCAAAAGTCCGCTGGCAAAGTAATGGCCTTTGTTTTTTGGGATGCGCATGGAATAATTTTTATCGATTATCTTGAGAAGGGAAAACCCATCAACAGTGACTATTATATGGCGTTATTGGAGCGTTTGAAGGTCGAAATCGCGGCAAAACGGCCCCATATGAAGAAGAAAAAAGTGTTGTTCCACCAAGACAACGTACCGTGCCACAAGTCATTGAGAACGATGGCAAAAATTCATGAATTGGGCTTCGAATTGCTTCCCCACCCACCGTATTCTCCAGATCTGGCCCCCAGCGACTTTCTCAGACCTCAAAAGGATGCTCGCAGGGAAAAAATTTGTCTGCAATGTAGAGGTGATCGCCAAAACTGAGGCCTATTTTGAGGCAAAACCGAAGGAGTACTACCAAAATGGTATCAAAAAATTGGAAGGTCGTTATAATTGTTGTATCGCTCTTGAAGGGAACTATGTTGAATAATAATAACAAATTTTGACAAAAAATGTGTTTTTCTTTGTTAGACCGGGGACTTATCAGCCAACCTGTTAGCCTTTGTTCTTTCCACGCTTTAGGGAAGATTCCTTCTTTAGGCAGCCGTTGTACATAGCAAGTACGGTCTCGGGTCGCTTGGTACCTGTTTCTTGAACTACCTCTACGGCAATGCCACCAGGACCAGGTGCCTTCTTGTCCTTGAGACTTTTGGCGGTATTTTGCAGTTCCTCTGTTGTAAAGTTCAGGGATGTTAGTGAACGCCTCTGTCTTCTCTGATTTCATATCTTGGGAATAAAGTTTCCACGATATTCCGCATTGTTCTTGTCCACCGGGCCTCTCGCGCCTAATTTTTATTTTTTTATTGAAAAAAATTTAAACAAATTTCCCAACACATATAGAAAAAACATCTCAAACGTCTTCGATTGTTCATGTTGAGCGCATTTTTTCGTTCCGTATTACTTTAAGTTCGCAATCAAGTAATCTTAGTCTTCTTCAAAATAAAAACGACTATCAATATCCAATTCAACTCAGTACCGTCATTGTTTGTTTTCATTTTTATTGTCGGTAATTTGTGACTGTAATTTATAAGCCGAGTTTAAGCTATGATGGGCAATTTTGTAAGTTGACGAAAACTAAAACATGCATCCATCATTTCAACATACAGCATTTCTTTTGTTTTCTTATGGGCTGTTGTCGTATTTTAGCAGTGGTTGTGGCCCGCCATTGTTGGCATTTTGGGGGCATAACATTTGTTTGTCTTTTATGTTGTGCCAAATATTTCTTACATCATGTTTTTTATTATGTTGTATTTATTGTTATTATTTATTTTTTGAATTGAAAAAATTAGCAATTCAAATCTTTCTTCGTTTCTGTTTTTTTTTTGTCAAATTTTGGCCAATTTTAAAATCATTACTGTTGCAATGCTTAACATCGTTTTTTGTTGTGTCTCCCTCGGTTTTGAAACCAATCCAAAATTGGGAAAAAATGCTAAATGTGTTTGGCGTTATATAGGGCGGAAGTTAAAATTCAATATATGTTACAAATGTTCGATTTGTTTGTACCCTACTCCTAAGACATTCTTATGATTGGTTTTGTTAATATGTACAGCGAAAAAATGGGAGTTGTTATTTGTAATAAAATTTTAACTGCCATTGGTGACACAAAAAGGTCTCAAAGAATATTTCCAATTATAAGGTTAATTGAAGTTGAAAACGTAACTACACTACATTGTAATTTTATTTGTGATAGAAAAACGATGCTTTCTATATACATCCATTCGGATGTATAGACCCATAGAAAAAAATCATGAACGGAACGAACGAAAAATTATGAACCCATAGAAAACATCATGAACGGTGTGCACGTTTCAAAACGATCCGTTCATAAAAGTGAATCAACCACACATGTGGTGTCAAACGGAGAACAGACGGTGTCAATCTGATAACGATAAATTGACACCATGCGTTCATGATTTTAAAACGTAATGGTTACGAATCATAACTCGAACGTCGATTGTCCTGCTCCACATGCGTTAACAGTCGCCTTAGTACATTGCACCACCGACAGAGTTGGCATAAGAACGTCGAACGAATATTTTAAAACTTTTCATGGCCAAAGACAAAACGAATGGCATTCATCGTGAAATCGGGAACGCTCGTGGATAAAACCGTGAACATTGCGTTTTGATTTTTCGTGAACGTTTCATAAAACCAAGTTTAGCTCAAGGACAAAGGAACTCCTGTTTTATATATAGAGTTAGAGAAGCTGTGAAACACTCTGAAATGTCATCAGCATCACTGAGAGATGATGATCCACTGCTGAAAAAACTTTTTGCTTGTTGGTCGAAACTGGTATTGAATCCATGATCCTTGGTATGTAAGGCGGGCTATTCCACCACCGTGGCTCCCGAGTAAAATGCACGGCGTATTCCCATTTATAAAAGAAGCTTCCAACTTAAACTACTTTGTGTGTGACTTTAGTTGCACTCATTTCGGATATTTTAAAAACAGTCGCATATTGCTGTAAAGATTGCAAAATGAGAACAAAATCTCACAACTGTAACACTGATCCGTATTCCTTCTTAAGACTTTGGAGAGACAGAACGACTTTATGTTTACTCGAAGAGCAGGTCTACTGAGACTGCTTTGCATGAACTAGTCAACTTTATTGAATGCTCGCTATCTGTCAATTAATATACAATTGTGGCTTTTTTAGACATTGAAGGACCAATCATGAGGTAATAAATGCCAACTCTGAATGTTACTCAAGGAATACTGAGACTGATAGAGGAACTTCTAACAAAGAAACATATTTCAGACACATTAATCCAGGCTGACATTCAAAGGTATGTGACCAGAGGCATAAGGAGGAATTCTATCACCTCTTCTTTGGAATGACAAACAACTTTCTGGTTTCCTTAGATGGAAAAATCGTGAACAGGAATTTATAAAAAAAAATACCCTACCGAGACTCGAACCTGGATTGGTACCATCGACGGAGTTGCCATAAGAACGTCTAACGAATGTTTTAAGACTTTTCATTGCTAAAGAAAAACGTAGCCGTTCATGAAATCGTGAACGCCCGTTGAACGAAACCGTGAACATTCCATTTTGATTTTTCGTGAACAGTTCACTTTCATTTTGTTACCGTCCGTTCACGATTTTGGTACGTACGTTTTTCTTATTAGAGTAGCAGTGAGGGATAATTCCCATCCACAATTAGAGATATTATACAGATAACCCTTCCTATGATTGAGAAAATAGGCGAAAGAGAATGGTCTAGGGGTACATCTTTGGAAGACTGAACTAGTCATGTACTACCAGACTCGAGCCTTGATTGAACCATCGACGGAGTTGCCATAAGAACGTCTAACTAATGTTTTAAGACTTTTCATTGCTAAAGAAAAACGAAGCCGTTCACGAAATCATGGACGCCCGTGGACGAAACCGTGAATAATCCATTTTGATTTTTCGTAAACGGTTCCATTTCATTTTGTTAGCGTCCGTTCACGATTTTGGTACGTACGTTTTATACCCTCCACCATAGGATAGGGGTATATTACTTTGTCATTCCGTTTGTAACACATCGAAATATTGCTCTAAGACCCCATAATGTATATATATATATATATATATATATATATATATATATATATATATATATATATATATATATATATATATATATATATATATATATATATATATATATATATATATATATATATATATATATATATATATATATATATATATATATATATATATATATATATATATATATATATATATATATATATATATATATATATATATATATATATATATATATATATATATATATATTCTGGGTCGTGGTGAAATTATGATTCGATCTGAGCATGTCCGTCCGTCTGTTAAAATCACGCTAACTTCCAAACGAAATAAGCTATCGACTTGAAACTTGGTTGCTATTGATGTAGGTCGGATGGAATTGCAAATGGGCCATATCGGTCCATTTTTACGTATAGCCCCCATATAAACCGATCCCCAGATTTGGCTTGCGGAGCCTCTAAGAGAAGCAAATTTCATCCGATCCGGCTGAAATTTGGTACGTGGTGTTGGTACACACAAAAAAAAAATTTTTGATTTCAATCACGAAAATCGCGGATTCAATCATTTTTTTAATTGAAATGTCTTCAATCACGAAAATGATAGTATCAATCACCCATTTTGATTGAAAACCAACACGATTTTCAATTAAAAATTTAATTGACTTTTGTCACGGAATCAATTAATTGTGTGATTGAATCAATTAAAAACGTGATTGATTTTTAACATAAAATTCAATCACAGTTTTAATTGAATCAATTAAAATTTTAATTAATTTCGCGACAAAAATCAATCAACTATTTGATTCATTCAATTAAATAATTAATTGAAATTGGCTATAAATTTCGATCAAAAAATTTATATATTGCGACCCCAAAATCGTATTTAGTTTTATTTGAAATAAAAGAAAATATGTGTTTCTTATAAAACATATTCAATATTTTATTATTTTTTGAATTATGCAATAGACAAATAAATTTGGTTCTTGTTATTTGTGTTTTGTTCTAACATAACTTACTAATACAATTACTATCAATAACAACTATAGGGTGAAAAAATAAATTATATAAATCATTATCTTCCTTATAATAATAACCATGTTAGCATGTTCCTTCTAATATGTAGATGCGCCTAGATTTCCAATAATTCAGCAGCCTGTAAGCTAAATTAGAATAATTTGAATTTAATTTTGTTCAAAATTCATTTTGTTAAACATTACCTGCATAGAATATCAAGTTCAATTCTTAGTTCCAGGTTACAGATTTATAATCTTCTTTTGTAGTTGTAGTCTTTTAGCATAAAAAGGTGTATTAAGGAGCTCGGTAATTTAATTTTAGTAACAATTCCTTTCCAAAATCCACACATTGAAATCGTCTATTAAAATTTGAACCAATGAAAGACAAAAATAATGGGAAAACAGTGTAGTATTTGGTATTATATTGATGATACTTTGTAAATTCTGGAAATAGAAAAAAATATAAATGGAAAATACATATTTTTATTATTTTCGGATATTTTTCATGTTTTTAAATCCAAAAGAAAGAACTTTTTTACCATTACATAATTCAGCTCATTAGTTTATATGTCAGATATACTGCTCTCTACTTGGGTTCAAACTGAAAAAGGCAGGTAAAGCAAAAATGCAATTTAATGCCAACGCCACTTCCCAACTTCAAGGTGAATCTTCCAACAAACCCATACCGCTCTTGGTTTTAAGAAAACTAAGAGTGAAAAAAATTTATAATTTTAAAAGATCAAGACGGTACCCACTTTTTTTTGTTGCAAACATATTCTTATATATTTGATAAAATGATGGAGTTGATGGTCAAGTGATTGGTCAATTTCACAAAATAAAATTGGTCGCTAAAAGAAATGAATAAAAAAAAATATATTATTTTAGTCCGTTTAATGTAAACATGCTTCAATGGAAACCCGTATTCACATTTCACAATTTCTTACCTTCAATAAACGTAGATTGTTTTCCATTTTTACAATACCACAAAACACAAACACAGGTAATTTCAAATGCGTTCTCTCATATATTTTTTTCAAACCTTTACCACGTGGTCGTTTGTTGTTGCACACTTTATTTATTTCAACCCTTTGCTATGATTTGTTGTTGCGTTCAAAATATTTATGCACACATATTGAATGCAGACAGAATGTCGCCAATCATGTTTTTCAATTTACGCGAAAAACAAAGAACCAACCGTTCGTTACGAGTTACTTCCACAGACTGATCTCTCCATCATACATTGTTGAATAAATACCCATTCTCTTGTTCTCTTTTCGCTCTTTCCATTGCTCAAAATTATTCAATTTCAATCACAAAGGTGATTGGATCAATCACATGTGTAATTGGAAACGGAAAAAATTTCAATCACGTTTGTAATTGAAAATTATTTCCGAATTGATTAACAAATTGATTGAATCAATTAATATTTTAATTGGAAACGTAACAAATATCAATCATTTTTTTAATTGGTTTTTATTCGGATTTGATTAAATAATTAATTGAATCAATTAACATATTAATTGAATCCGTTTCCAAATTCAATTAAGTGCTTAATTGAAAAAATGTTGGTGATAATTTTTTGTGTGTATATGGCCTCTAATAACCATGTAAAAATTGGTCCACATCGGTCCATAATTATATATAGCCCCCATATAAACCGATCCCTAGATTTGGCTTGCGGAGCCTCTAAGAGAAGCAAATTTCATCCGATTCTGTTGAAATTTGGTGTTAGTATATGGTCTGTAACAACCATACCAGAATTGGTCAATATCGGTCCATAATTATATATAGCCCTTATATAAACCGATCTCCAGATTTGACCTCCGGAGCCTCTAAGAGAAGCAAATTTCATCCGATTCTGTTGAAATTTGGTGTTAGTATATGGTCTGTAACAACCATACCAGAATTGGTCCAAATCGGTCCATAATTATATATAGCCCTTATATAAACCGATCTCCAGATTTGACCTCCGGAGCCTCTTGGAGGAGCAAAATTCATGCGTTCGGTTTGAGATTTGGTACATTTCTCTAGTGTATGGCCGATAACAACCATGCCAAAATTGGTCCTTTTCAATCTATATTATATTTAGCCCCCATATAAACCGATTCCCAATCACACAAAAATCACGATTGCCACTCAAGACAAAAATAATCTACCAAAATTTTTTTGCCATAGAAAATTTTGTCAAAATTTTATATTTCTATAGAAAATTTTTTCAAAATTTTATGTCTTTAGAAAATTTTGTCAAAATGTAATTTCTATACAAAATTTTGTCAAAAATTATTTTTATAGAGAATTTTGTCAACATTTTATTTTGTTTTTATTTCTTAGTTCTTCTTTTATTTCAAAATTTTATTTCTATAGAAAATTTATGAAGCATTTCATAGTTGGAGAGGAATATACTCAGATAGTCAACCTGCAATAAAATCCTGTAAGTTGTAAGTTATATGGAAAGATGATGTACAGTGGGAGAAAAAATGATTCAATTTGTAAGAGGAAATTTCCCAAATGTTTTCTCCATAAGGAGTTAGCATAAAGGGCCCAAAATTGAGGTATCTCTCCCAGCCAGATCTATACTAAAGGCTGTGGAAAGGTTCATTCGCCCGAACCGAAACATGTACAGTCCAGGCGTGTATAGATTTGTATCTGGCGTTTTCTTTTCAATGGCTCTATTCACCATGTTCCTTAATCTATCTGTCCATAAAGCTCGAAAAATAATTGTATAATTAGAAAATCATTGTAGTCTGTTTTCTTCTACTCGAAAATGGTAATAGACTACGACAAATCTCTCAACGAGATGGCTGAACAGTACAATATTTACCTGCTATGTGTGTTTGGCCACAGGAATTACAAATCGCATGAGTTAGGAAGTTGGCTAGGAACTAGAATCTGTTGGTCTGCCTAGTATTACTCCGCGACAACGTGAATATCAAATGGCAGAATTGCAGGGGTTGCAACAACACCAAACAAATATGGTCCCATTTAAACTTAAACCGTACACTAGATATGTTAGAGTTCTCAAGACGTCAGATATCTCTCCTGATATCTGTCATAAGGGGTCGCTGCCTGGTAAGCGAGTTTTCAAAAACTATTGGCGTGAAATATAATGACTTCTCCATCAAGCTATTTAATTTAATTTAATTTAATTTAATTTAATTTAATTTAATTTAATTTAATTTAATTTAATTTAATTTAATTTAATTTAATTTAATTTAATTTAATTTAATTTAATTTAATTTAATTTAATTTAATTTAATTTAATTTAATTTAATTTAATTTAATTTAATTTATTTTAATTTAATTTAATTTAATTTAATTTAGTTTAATTTAATTTAATTTAATTTAATTTAATTTAATTTAATTTAATTTAATTTAATTTAATTTAATTTAATTTAATTTAATTTAATTTAATGTAATTTAATTTAATTTATAAAAAAAAAAAAAAAAAAAAAAAAACATTTTATACATTTCTCCTTAACTCCATCCAATTCCATTTAATCTAAAGAGCTCACATTTAGTTCGCCCCTACCGGTCGGAACTATTTCTTTACTTCTTTGTATGTTGTTATTCAATATTAAGCAATAATTTTGGCACAGCAATTATTTTACATAGTTTTTTTCGTACGATACTTGAATGTTCATAAGTTAATGTTTGGCCTTTTTTTATTGCATAGAAAGTTTTTGGCCTCACTTACATTAATAACTTTTACTTTTTTTTGTTTTGCGCATATCCCAAAAAAACATGAAAACTTGAAGTTTAGGTTTTTTGCTTTGCTATAGTGGGAAATATGTTGTAATTAGTTTTGTTTGTATGTAGCATTATCGGAAATCTACAATATATGTTTCTGCGTTGTTATTTCGGTGGTAATGTGGGAATAATATATTTCATGAATTTTTGGTAGATAATTATGGATAAATTAATACTAAGGCGTTTAATATGAGGAAATTGAAAACTTCAGTTATACAAAAAGCTGTTCGTCTCGTATATAATTCCAAATTGTAAATTATTTTATATAAACGAAATAAATTCGTCTGGGTTAATATTCCTTAAATAAATTCATAAATTCCTATTAGCGAATTTTTCATGAAAAATGCTGAATAGTTGGATAAAATTCCAAATCATTAAATTGAACTGCAATTATATTGGCTTTATTAACTGACGAAAATAGTACAGTGCGGTTGCTACGTATTGCAACCAAGGTGGCTATCATTTGTTTCTACAGAAAATTTTCTCAATATTTTGTTTCTATAGAAATTTTCTCAATATATTATTTCTATAGCAAATTTTTTCAAAATTTTATTTCTATAGAAAATTTTGTCAAAATTTTATTTCTATAGAATATTTTGTCACATTCTTTTTCTATAGAAATTTTTGTCAAAATTTTATTTCTATAGAAAACTTTGTCAAAATTTTTAAAATGTTTGAAACTCAGGAAAAATTTTTGTGAATTTTTTTCTGTGTATAGAAAATCTTCTCAAAATTTTATTTCTATAGCAAAATTTTGTCAAAATTTTATTTCTATAGTTGACAAAATTTTATTTCTATAGCAACATTTTTTCAAAATTTTATTTCTATAGAAAACTTTGTCAAAATTTTATTTCTATAGAAAACTTTGTCAAAATTTTATTTCTATAGAAAATTTTGTCAAAATTTTATTTCTATAGAAAATTTTGTCAAAATTTTATTTCTATAGAAAATTTTGTCAAAATTTTATTTCTATAGAAAATTTTGTCAAAATTTTATTTCTATAGAACTATTATTTTTTTCTATAGAAAATTTTCTGAAAATTTTAGTTCTATAGAAAAGTTTGTCAAAATTTTATTTCTATAGAAAATTCTCTCAAATTTTTTTTCTTTCGAAAAATTTCTCAAATTTTTTTCCTTTCGAAAATTTTTTTAAAATGTTATTTTTATAGCAAAATGTTGTCAAAATTTTATTTCTATAGCAAAATTTTGAAGAAAATTATGTCAAAATTTTATTTCTATAGTAAATTTTCGGAAAATATAATTTCCATATAAAATTTTTGAGAATTTTATTTCTATAGAAAATTTTCTCTAAATTTTATTTCTGTAGAAAAATTTCTCACATTTTATTTCTACACACATTTTTTTTCTGATTCAATCACGAAATTAATTGATCCAATTAATTTTTTAATTGAAATGTCTCCAATCACAGAAATGATGGTATCAATTAAAACGTTAATTGAAAGTCAATTAAAAATTAATAGATCAAATTAAAAAGTTAATTAATGCTATTAATTTTTATGATTGATTTTTGTTTCAATTAAAAAATTTGTCGAATCAATTAAATATGTAATTGAATATGTTTTAAGCTCAGACTTTAATTGAAAAAATGTTTGTGAATTTTTTTCTGTGTATAGACAATTTTTTCAAAATTTTATTTCTATAGAAAATTTTGTCAAAATTTTTTTTTCTATAGAAATTTTTGTCAAACTTTTATTTCTATAGAAAATTTTGTCAAAATTTTATTTCTATAGAAAATTTTGTCAAAATTTTATTTCTATAGAAAATTTTGTAAAATTTTATTTCTATAGAAAATTTTGTCAACATTTTATTTCTATAGAAAATGTCACAATTTTATTTCTATAGAAAATTCTCTCAAAATTTGTTTTTCTTTCGAAAATTCTCTCAAAATTTGTTTTTCTTTCGAAAAATTTCTCAAATTTTTTTTCTTTCGAAAGTTGTCTCAAATTTTTTTTTCTTTCGAAAGTTTTGTCAAAATTTTTTTCTTTCGAAAATTTTTTCAAAATTTTATTTCTATAGAAAATTTTGTCAAAATTTTATTCCTATAGCAAAATGTCAAAATTATACTTCCATAGCAATATTTTGCCAAAATTTTATTTCTACAGCAAAATGTTGTCAAAATTTTATTTCGATAGCAAAATTTTGTCAAAATTTTATTTCTATAGAACATTTTATTCCTATAGCAAAATTTTGTCAAAATTTTATTTCTATAGTAAATTTTCGGAAAATATAATTTCCATATAAAATTTTTGAAAATTTTATTTCTATAGAAAATTTTTTCTAAATTTTATTTCTATGGAAAGTTTTCTCACAATTTTATTTCTACACACAAATTTTCTGATTCAATCACGAAATTAATTGATCCAATTAATTTTTAATTGAAATGTCTTCAATCACAGAAATGATGGTATCTATTAAAACGTTAATTGAAAGTCAATTAAAAAATTAATTGATCAAATTAAAAAGTTAATTGATACTATTAATTTTTGTGATTGATTTTTGTTTCAATTAAAAAATTTCTTGAATCAATTAAATGTTTAATTCAATATGTTTTAAATTCAGACTTTGATTGGAAAAATGTTTGTGTAATTTTTTTCTGTGTATAGAAAAATTTCTCAAAAATTTATTTCTATAGCAAAATTTTGTAAAAATTTCATTTCTATAGCAACATTTTTGCAAAATTCTATTTCTATAGGAAATTTTGTCAACATTTTTTTTCTATAGAAATTTTTGCCAAAATTTTATTTCTATACAAAATTTTTGTCAAAATTTTATTTCTATATAAAATTTTGTCAAAATTTTATTTCTATAGAAAATTTTTTCAACATTTTATTTCTATTGAAAATTTTGTCACATTTTATTTTTTTTATATATAAAAATTTTTTGAAAATTTTATTTCTATAGAAAATTTTGTCAAAATGTAATTTCTATAGAAAATTCTCTCAAAATTTGTTTCCTTTCGAAAAATTTCTCAAATTTTTTTCTTTCGAAAATTTTGTCAAAATTTTTTTCTTTCGAAATTTTTTTCAAATTTTTTTCCTATAGAAAATTTTGTCAAAATATTATTTCTTTAGTAAATTGTCGGAAAATATAATTTCCATAGAAAGTTTTTCAAAATTTTATTTCTAAAAAATTGTTCTCTAATATTTATTTCTATAGAAAAATTTCTCACAATTTTATTTCTACACAGATTTTTTTCTGATTCAATCACGAAATTAATTGATCCAATTAATTTTTTAATTGAAATGTCTTCAATCACAGAAATGATGGTATCTATTAAAACGTTAATTGAAAGTCAATTAAAAAATTAATTGATCAAATTAAAAAGTTAATTCATACTATTAATTTTTGTGATCGATTGTTGTTTCCATTAAAAAATTTCTTGAATCAATTAAATGTTTAATTGAATATGTTTTAAACGCAGTCTTTGATTGGAAAAATGTTTGTGAAATTTTTTTCTGTGTATAGAAAATTTTGTCACAATTTTATTTCTATGGAATTTTTTTTTTTTAATTTTATTTCCATTAAAAAATTTTGTCAAAATTTTATTTCTATGGATTTTTTTTAAAATTTTATTTCCATAGAAAATTTTGTCAAAGTTTTATTTCTATAGAAAATTTTGTCAAAATTTTATTTCTATAGAAAATTTTCTGAAAATTTATTTTCTATAGAAAAGTTTGTCAAATTTTTATTTCTATACAAAATGTCACAATTTTATTTCTATAGAAAATTCTCTCAAAAAAATTTTTTTTCGAAAAATTTCTCAAATTTTTTTTCTTTCTAAAGTTTTATCAAATTTTTTTTTCTTTCGAAATTTTTCTCAAAATTTTATTTCTATAGAAAATTTTGTAAAAATTTTATTTCTATAAAAAATTTTGTAAAAATTTTATTTCTATAGAAAATTTTGTCAAAATTTTATTTCTATAGAAAATATTGTCAAAATTTTATTTCTATAGCAAAATGTTGTCAACATTATACTTCCATAGCAATATTTCTTTCTAAAGTTTTGTCAAAAAGTTTTTTCTTTCGAAGTTTTCTTCAAAATTTTATTTCTTTCGTTTTGTCTGTTATTGTTGGCTTCTCTTCAATCGTTATTGTTGTTTTTTTGATCTCTGCTTAAAGCCATGCATTGACTAAACTACAAGTGTAGCTTAACCAACAGAGGAAAAGTATGCTTGTCAAATTTATTTGGGCAAAGCCCTATAGAAAATTCTCTCAAAATTTTTTTCTTTCGAAAAATTTCTCAATTTTTTTTTCTTTCGAAAATTTTTTTAAAATTTTATTTCTAAAGAAAATTTTGTGAAAATTTTATTTCTATAGCAAAATGTTGTCAAAATTATACTTCTCTAGCAATATTTTGCCAAAATTTGATTTCTATAGCAAAATTTTGTCAAAATTTTATTTTTATAGAAAATTTTATTCCTATAGAAAAATTTGTCAAAATTTTATTTCTATAGTAAATTTTCGGAAAATATAATTTCCATATAAAATTTTTGAGAATTTTATTTCTATAGAAAATTTTCTCACAATTTTATTTCTACACACAAATTTTCTGATTCAATCGCGAAATTAATTGATCCAATTAATTTTTTAATTGAAATGTCTCCAATCACATAAATGATGGCATCAATTAAAACGTTGATTGAATGTCAATTAAAAAATTAATTGATCAAATTAAAAAGTTAATTGATACTATTAATTTTTATGATTGATTTTTGATTCAATTAAAAAATTTGTTAAATCAATTAAATTTATAATTGAATATGTTTCAAATTCAGACTTTAATTGGAAAAATGTTTGTGCAATTTTTTTTTCTGTGTATAGAAAATTTTGTCACAATTTTATTTCTATAGAAATTTTTGTCAAAATTGTATTTCTATAGAAAATTTTGTCAAAATTTTATTTCTATACAAAATTTTGTCGAAATTTTATTTTTATAGAAAATTTTGTCAAAATTTTATTTTTATAGAAAATTTTGTCAAAATTTTATTTCTATAGAAAATTTTGTCAAAATTGTATTTCTATAGAAAATGTTGTCAACATTTTATTTAATTCTATAGAAAGTTTTAATCCAATGTGTGAGAGCTCGCATTATCGGGGTGAAGTGTGATCCGTGATTTACTTTGTTGAATTACATATCAGGCACCCTCTCTATGTGGCACATAGTTCTTCATCACAAACTTATTACAGGAAATTACAGTAAATTAGATTTATTTGGGTATAGCCCAAAACAAAAATAATTTTGTATTATTTGTAATTAGGCCTTGAACGAAAAATAATTGAAATTACTCAGTTGTTTTCATCCATTCGAAAATGGCTATTTTTGAAAAATAATTTCATCATAATTTAACAGAAAATCATTTGTGAGCAATTTGGAACGTTTCTCAAATTTTGATCAAAATGATTAATGTAATTTATTTTTGCGTTTATTTGTTGGAAAACCTAAGAATTTAGTTAAATAATAAAGGCATTTATTTAATTTTTTTGTGCTATTATTTTTTTCCGACGTAAGAACACCAAATTATTTACAAAAATGTGATTTTGTCTACAATTCCAAAAACACTTGTAAAAGTATACCACAGACGAAAATAAAAAAAAATACTAAATGTGTTTGCCTCTGTTAAAGGTTACCCATTTCGAGACTGAAGGTTACATTTTGATGGCAAATTTTTGGCATAAAAAAAAAAACTACGCAAAAATAAAACTTTGAACTGCTAAATTGAGAGTTCAGTGCTTATTGTTAATTTCGAAATCTTGGAAAACGTAATGAAGTCCATTTGATCCCATATAACATACAAACAATATCACAAATTCATAATTTCTGGAAATAATGAATAATGTAGAAGTCGTCGAAAACAATACTTAATTGAAAAAGAGGCTCTTTTCTGCCTATTTACATCTGGTAACCGGATGTTTTGTGTCATTGTTAATTTTTTGTTGTTTTCAAATTAGCATTAGATTTAACGATAATAATAAGTGATATTAGAGTTTATATGAGGATTTTATGGTTTCCAGCATAAGGTTGACAGTATGTCCAGCTTGTCACTTGACAGTGCATGAAAAACTACTTTTTACAATGAAAATAAATTCACATGTTCATTTTAATTGTCCTAAAAATATGAATTCTTATAATAGCGAGTAATTGTTGTTTTGCAAAAAAAATAAATTATTTGATACAAATTTTTGCAAATATCTATGAAAATTTTCTCAAAATTTTGTTTCTATAGAAAATCATCAACATGTTATTTCTATAGAAAATTTTTTAAAAATTTTATTTCTATAGAAAATTTTCTCTCAAAGTTTTATTTTTAGAGAAAAATTTATCAACATTTTATTTCTATAGAAACTTGTTTAAAAATTTTATTTCTATAGAAAATTTTCTGAAAATTTTATTTCTATAGAAAATTTTCTGAAAATTTTATTTTTATAGGAAATTTTCTGAAAATTTTATTTCTATAAGAAATTTTCTGAAAATGTTATTTCTTCAGAAAATTTTATTTCTACAGAAAGTTTTATCGAAATTTTATTTCTATAGAAATTTTTTTTTCACAATTTTATTTCTATAGAAAATTTTCTGAAAATTTTATTTCTATAGAAAATTTTCTAAAAATTTTATTTCTATAGAAAGTTTTATCGAAATTTTATTTCTATAGAACATCTGAATATTTTATTTTTATAGAAAATTTTATTTCTATAGAAAATTTTCTTTCTGTAGAAAATTTTTTCAAATTTTTATTTCTATCGAAAATGTTGACAAAATTTTATTTCTATACAAAATTTTTCCAAAATTTTATTTATATAGAAAATTTTGTCAAAATTTTATTTCTATAGAAAATTTTGTCAAAATTTTATTTCTACAAAATATTTTCACAAAATTTTATTTCTATAAAAAATTTCATCGAAATTTTGTTTCTATAGAAAATTTCATCAAAATTTTATTTCTATAGTAAATTTTTTCAAAATTTTATCGATATTTTATTTCTTTAGAAATAAAATTTTCGGAAAATTTTGTTTCTATAGAAAATTTTGTCAAAATTGTATTTCTATAGAAAATTTCTGAAATTTTTAATTTTGACAAAATTTTATTTCTATACAAAATTTTTGCAAAATTTTATTTTTATAGAAAATTTTTGCAAAATTTTTTTTTTATAGAAAATTTTTGCAAATTTTATTTCTATAGAAATTTTTTTCAAAATTTTATTTCTATAGAAAATTTTCTAAAAATATTATTTCTATAGAAAATTTTCTGAAAATTTTATTTCTATAGAAAATTTTCTGAAAATTTTATTTCTTTAGAAAATTTTGTCAAAATTTTATTTCTATAGACAGTTTTACCGAAATTTTATTTCTATAGAACATCTGAATATTTTATTTTTATAGAAAATTTTATTTCTATAGAAAATCTTTTCAAAATTTTATTTCTATCGAAAATGTTGACAAAATTTTATTTCTATACAAAATTTTTCCAAAATTTTATTTATATAGAAAATTTTGTCAAAAATTTATTTCTACAAAAAAATTTCACAAAATTTTATTTCTATAAAAAATTTCATCGAAATTTTGTTTCTATAGAAAATTTCATCCATATTTTATTTCTATAGTAAATTTTTTCAAAATTTTATCGAAATATTATTTCTATAGAAATAAAATTTTCGGAAAATTTTGTTTCTATAGAAAATTTCTGAAATTTTTAATTTTGACAAAATTTTATTTCTATACAAAATTTTTGCAAAATTTTATTTTTATAGAAAATGTGTGCAAAATTTTATTTCTATAGAAATTTTTTTCAAAATTTTATTTCTATAGAAAATTTTCTAAAAATATTATTTCTATAGAAAATTTTCTGAAAATTTTATTTCTATAGAAAATTTTATTTCTTTAGAAAATTTTGTCAAAATTTTATTTCTATAGACAATTTTACCGAAATTTTATTTCTATAGAACATCTGAATATTATATTTTTATAGAAAATTTTATTTCTATAGAAAATCTTTTCAAATTTTTATTTCTATCGAAAATGTTGACAAAATTTTATTTCTATACAAAATTTTTCCAAAATTTTATTTATATAGAAAATTTTGTCAAAATTTTATTTCTATAGAAAATTTTGTCAAAAATTTATTTCTACAAAAAAATTTCACAAAATTTTATTTCTATAGAAAATTTCATCGAAATTTTGTTTCTATAGAAAATTTCATCCATATTTTATTTCTATAGTAAATTTTTTCAAAATTTTATCGAAATATTATTTCTATAGAAATAAAATTTTCGGAAAATTTTGTTTCTATAGAAAATTTTGTCAAAATTTTATTTCTATAGAAAATTTCTGAAATTGTTAAGTTTTGACAAAATTTTATTTCTATACAAAATTTTATTTTTATAGAAAATTTTTGCAAAATGTTATTTCTATAGAAAATTTTTGCAAAATTTTATTTCTATAGAAAATTTTTTCAAATTTTTATTTCTATAGAAAATTTTGTCTAACTTTTATTTCTATAGAAAATTTCATCAAAATTTTATTTCTATAGTAAATTTTGTCAAAATTGTATTTCTATAGTAAATTTTGTCAAAATTTTATCGAAATTTTATCTCTATAGAAATAAAATTTTCTGAAAATTTTGTTTCTATAGAAAATTTTGTCAAAATTTTATTTCCGTTGAAAATTTTCTGAAAATTTTATTTCTGTAGAAAATTGTCTGAAAATTTTATTTCTATAGAAAATTTTATTTCTATAGAAAATATATAAAATCTCAAATTTTAATTTCTATAGAAAATTTTCTCAAAACGTTAATCAAAAATAACGATTTGATTGTGAAAATAAGTATCCCCTTTTAATTTTGTTATTTCCGAATTCATTAATTATTTATTGAATAACAAATTGAATCTGCTATAATAAATTCACAAGTTTTTCTTATTTTGTGAACTTTTACATTTTTTTTCGTTTAATATCCGCCCTCTGCTATTAATCATTTTCGACAGCTATTGGTGATTGATAAGAAATTTTACCAATTCTAGAAAAACACACTCTGATGACTATGATCTTGATCCTCATTTCGACCACTGAAATAAATTTTCAATTTGTTTATCTTTTTTTCAAACTCAAATGGGAGAAAAGTATCATGATCATATTGGGAGAGCCGCAAGCCAACCATAAAAATGGTCATAATTCATTATTGTTTATATGGCATTATTATTTTTGGAGAAAAACCTGGAACAACTCATTACGGTGAAATTCTGAATACTAGTAAATAATGTTCATGAAATTATATTAGCGAAATAGCTAAATTGAATACATTTACGAAATGAGTGATTTTTATATCCCAGATTAGCAATGATCTCATGTACACGAAAAAGCCCTTAGGGGGTCCTTAGACGGCATACATAGGTAACACCAAAATACAAACAAAAATCGGACATTTTCTATAGAAATACAATTTTGATTAATTTTTCTTTCGACGAGGGAAATTTAAAAAATTTTCTATACAAATAAAATTTTGAAAAAATTTTCTCTATAGAAATAAATTTTGACAAAATTTTCTATAGAAATAAAATGTTGACAAATTTTTTTATAGAAATAAAAATTTGACAAAATTTTCTATAGAAATAAAATTTAGACAAAATTTTCTATAGAAATAAAATTTTGACAAAATCTTCTATAGAAATAAAATGTTGACAAAATTTTCTATAGAAATAAAATTTTGACAAAATTTTCTATAGAAATAAAATGTTGACAAAATTTTCTATAGAAATAAAATTTTGACAAAATTTTCTATAGAAATAAAATGTTGACAAAATTTTCTATAGAAATAAAATTTTGACAAAATGTTCTATAGAAATAAAATTTTGACAAAATTTTCTATAGAAATAAAATTTTGACAAAATTTTCTATAGATATAAAATTTTGACTAAATTTTCTATATAGTTAAAATTTTGACAAAATTTTCCATAGAATTAAAGTTTTGTAATACTTTTCTATAGAAATAATATTTTGACAAAAATTTCTATCGAAATACAATTTTGACAAAATTTTGTATAGAAATAAACAGAAAAAAAATTTTGAATAGAAATAAATTTTTGACAAAATTTTCTTTAGAAAAAAAATTTTGCCAAATTTTCTATAGAAATAAAATTTTGACAAAATTTTCTATAGAAATAAAATCTTGACTAAATTTTCTATACAAATAAAATTTTGAAAAAAATTTCTATAGAAATAAAATTTTGACAAAATTTTCTATACAAATAAAATTTTGACAAAATTTTCTATCGAAATACAATTTTGACAAAATTTTCTGTAGAAATAAAATATTGACAAATTTTTTTATGGAAATAAAATTTTGGCAAAATTTTCTATAGAAATAAAATTTTGACAAAATTTTCTATAGAAATAAAATTTTGACAAAACTTTCTATAGAAATAAAATTTTGACAAAATTTTCTATAGAAATAAAATTTTGACCAAATTTTCTATAGATATAAAATTTTGACAAAATTTTCTATAGAAATAAAATTTTGACAAAATATTTTATACATATAAAATTTTGACAAATTTTTTTATAGAAATAAAATTTTGATAAAATTTTCTATAGAAATAAAATTTTGGCTAAGTTTTCTATATAGTTAAAATTTTGATTTTCTATAGAAATAAAATTTTGACGAAATTTTCCATAAAAATAAAATTTTGACAAAATTTTCTAAAGAAATAAAATTTTGATAAAATTTTCTATTGATGTAAAATTTTGACAAAATTTCCTATAGAAATAAAATTTTGACAAATTTTCTATAGAAATAAAATTTTGACAAATTTTCTATAGAAATAAAATTTTGACAAAATTTTCCATAGGAATAAAATGTTGACAAAATTTTCTATAGAAATAAAATTTTGACAAAATTTTCTATAGAAATAAAATGTTGACAAAATTTTCTATAGAAATAAAATTTTGACTAAATTTTCTATAGATATACAATTTTGACAAAATTTACTATAGAAATACAATTTTGATAAAATATTCTATAGAAATAACATTTTGACAAAATTTTCTAAAGAAATAAAATTTTGACAAAATTTTCTATAGAAATAAAATTTTGACAAAATTTTCTATAGAAATAAAATGTTGACAAAATTTTCTATAGAAATAAAATTTTGACTAAATTTTCTATAGATATACAATTTTGACAACATTTTCTAAAGAAATAAAATTTTGATAAAATTTTCTATAGAACTAAAATTTTCTAAAGAAATAAAATTTTGATAAAATTTTCTATTGATGTAAAATTTTGACAAAATTTTCTAAAGAACTAAAATTTTGACAAAATTTTCTAAAGAAATAAAATTCTGATAAAATTTTCTATTGATGTAAAATTTTGACAAAATTTCCTATAGAAATAAAATTTTGACAAATTTTCTATAGAAATAAAATTTTGACAAATTTTCTATAGAAATAAAATTTTGAAAAAATTTTCTATAGAAATAAAATGTTGACAAAATTTTCTATAGAAATAAAATTTTGACAAAATTTTCTATAGAAATAAAATGTTGACAAAATTTTCTATAGAAATAAAATTTTGACTAAATTTTGTATAGATATACAATTTTGACAAAATTTACTATAGAAATAAAATTTTGATAAAATATTCTATAGAAATAACATTTTGACAAAATTTTCTGTGGAATAAAATTTTGACAAATTTTTTTTATAGAAATAAAATTTTGGCAAAATTTTCTATAGAAATAAAATTTTGACAAAATTTTCTATAGAAATAAAATTTTGACTAAATACTCTATAGAGTTAAAATTTTGACAAAGTTTTCCATAGAATTAAAGTTTTATCATAATTTTCTATAGGAATAATATTTTGACAAAATTTTCTATAGAAATACAATTTTGACAAAATTTTCTATAGAAATAAAATTTTGAGAAATTTCTATAGAAATAAAACTTTGAAAAAATTTTCTATAATAAAATTTTGACAAAATTTCTATGTAATTTTCTATAGGAATAATATTTTGATAAAATTTTCTACAGAAATAAAATTTTGACAAAATTTTCTATAATAATAATATTTTGACAAAATTTCTATGTAGAAATAAATTTTTGAGAAAATTTTCTATAGAAATAAAATGTTGAACAAATTTTCTATAGGAAAAACATTTTGACAAAATTTTCTAAAGAAATAAAATGTTGACAATATTTTCTATAGAAATAAAATTTTGACAAAATTTCCCATAGAAATATTCTGAGAAAATTTTCTATAGAAAAAGAATTTTGACAGAATTTTCTTAATACTAATAATAAAAACTATTTATTACTTACACATATTTTTTTAATATTTTTGTTTTTACGAAAACTCACAAAATTGCGAAAGTTATTATGACCAGTTTGTTGCCTGGTGTACTTTCATGGTACCACCTTTTGGTGAAATGTTGTTTTATTCAAAACTTTTCGCATTCGAATAAAATTTGGTATAATTTGTTTATAAAACACACACATACGGCAATAATGTACATTTGTTGTGTGTTTGGTGCCTAAACAAAACTGTTTTGTTTGAAGCAAAAGAACCACCAGAAAATTTCAAACAAAAGTTGAACACTTCTCACTCCTGTAGCAGAAATTAAAGCAAAACAAATCCAAACAAATATAGCGAATTTGGCCACAAAAGCCACCGAATGAGGTGTTCCCCTCAAATGATGGGAAACAAAACGCAATGTTAACTAAATTGGAAATACTTGGTAAACAATATTCGCTGCCAGAACTTCAGGTAAGAAAGAATGTTTGTTTGCGTTTTTGTGGAAATTCTCACCACATTGATTATCGCTGAGAACAAAACCAAATCAAATGCAAATGCCTCTAAACAACGAATGAAATTCTTCAAATTCAAAAACGCATGTGAAAAGTTTTGTTTTCTTTTTCTGTCGCACTAAATAAAAGTTTATAAAAGGTTCTTCAATAAAAAAAAACGTAAACGCTGAAGTACATCAAAAAGATCTTCGGACAAATTTTGAAAAAAAATACATTCAGGGCGATATGTGTTAATGCAAATTAGTTTTACATTGCATTTTTTATAAAAAGTGTGACTATAGCAGAAATAGCTTCCAGCATCTAAACAAACGTGGTGAGTTTTTAACTATCTCAAAATTTAAAATTAAAAAATTTCTCAAAATTTTACTTCTAGAGAAAATGTTGTCAAAATTTCATTTCTAATGAAAATTTTGTTAAAATTTCATTTCTAATGAAAATATTGTCAGCATTTTAATTTATAGAAAATGTTGTCAAAATTTTATTTCTATAGAAAATTTTGTCAAAATTGTATTTCTATAGAAAATTGTGTCAAATTTTATTGCTACAGAAAATTTTGTCAAAATTTTATTTCTATAGAAAATTTTGTTAAAATTGTATTTCTAACAAAATTTTGTCAAAATTTTATATCTATAGAAAATTTTGTTAAAATTTTATTTCTATAAAAAAAATTGTCAAAATTTTATTTCCATAGAAAATGTTGTCAAAATTTTATTTCTAGAGAAAATGTTCTCATTATTTCTATAGAAAATTATGTCAAAAATTTATTTCTATAGAAAATTTTGTCAAAATTTTACTTCTATAGAAAATTTTGTAAAAATTTTCTCAAAATTATATTTCTATAAAATATTTTGTCAATATTTATTGCTACAGAAAATTTTGTCAAAATTTTATTTCTATAGAAAATTTTGTTAAAATTTTATTTCTATACAAAATTTAGTCAAAATTTTATTTCTATAGAAAATTTTGTTAAAATTTTATTTCTATATAAAATTTTGTCAAAATTTTATTTCTATAGAAAATTTTGTCAAAATTATATTTCTATAAAATGTTTTGTCAATATTTATTGCTACAGAAAATTTTTTCAAAATTTTATTTCTATAGAAAATTTTGTTAAAATTTTATTTTATATAGAAAATTTTCTCAAAATCTTATTTTATATAGAGAATTTTGTCAAAATTTTATTTCTATAGAAAATTTTGTCAACATTTTATTTCTATAGAAAATTTTGTCAAAATTTTATTTCTATAGAAAATTTTGTCAAAATTTTATTTCTATAGAAATTTTTGTCAAAATTTTATTTCTATAAAAAATTTTCTCAAAATTGTATTTCTATAGAAAATTTTGTCAAAATGTTATTTCAGTGGATAATTTTCTCAAAGTTTTGTATAAAATTTTGTCAAAATTTTATTTCTATAGAAAATTTTGTCAAAATGTTATTTCTGGGGAAAAGTTTCTCAAAGTTTTATTCCTATGGACAGTTTTGTTAAAATTTTATTTTATATAGAAAATTTTCTTAAAATCTTATTATATATAGAGAATTTTCTCAAAATTTTATTTCTATAGACAATTTTGTCAAAATTTAATTTCTAATGAAAATTTTGTCAAAATTTTATTTCTAGAGAAATTTTTTTTCTGCAGAAAATTTTGTCAAAATTTTATTTCTATAGAAAATTTTGTCAAAATTTTATTTCCATAGAAAATTTTGTTAAAAAGTTTATTTCTATAGAAAATTTTGTCAAAATTGTATTTCTATAGAAAATTTTGTCAAAATGTTATTTCTGTGGATAAGTTTCTCAAAGTTTTATTCCTATGGACAGTTTTGTTAAAATTTTATTTTATATAGAACAATTTCTCAAAATTCTATTTATATAGAAAATTTTGTCAAAATTTTATTTCTATCGAAAATTTTGTCAAAATTTTATTTCTATAGAAAATTTTGTCAAAATTGTATTTCTATAGAAAATTTTGTCAAAATTGTATTTCTATAGAAAATTTTGTCAAAATGTTATTTCTGTGGATAAGTTTCTCAAAGTTTTATTTCTATGGACAGTTTTGTTAAAATTTTATTTTATATAGAACAATTTCTCAAAATTCTATTTCTATAGAACATTTTGTTAAAATTTTATTTCTATAGAAAATATTCTCAAAAGTTTATTTCTATATACATTTTTGTCAAAATTTTATTTCTAGAGAAATTTTTGTCAAAATTTTATTTCTAGAAAAATTTTTATCAAAATTTTATTTCTGCGGAAAATTTTAACAAAATTTTATTTCTGCAGAAAATTTTGTCAAAATTTTTTATTTCTATAGAAAACTTTATCAAAACGTTATTTCTGTGGATAAGTTTCTCAAAGTTTTTTTCCTATGAACAGTTTTGTTAAAATTTTTTTTATATGAAAATTTTGTCAAAATTTTATTTCTATAGAAAGTTTTGTCAAAATTTTATTTCCATAGAAAATTTTGTCAAAATTTTATTTCTATAGAAAATTTTGTCAAAATTGTATTTCTATAGAAAATTTTGTCAAAATTGTATTTCTATAGAAAATTTTGTCAAAATGTTATTTCTGTGGATAAGTTTCTCAAAGTTTTATTTCTATGGACAGTTTTGTTAAAATTTTATTTTATATAGAACAATTTCTCAAAATTCTATTTCTATAGAACATTTTGTTAAACTTTTATTTCTATAGAAAATATTCTCAAAAGTTTATTTCTATATACATTTTTGTCAAAATTTTATTTCTAGAGAAATTTTTGTCAAAATTTTATTTCTAGAAAAATTTTTATCAAAATTTTATTTCTGCGGAAAATTTTAACAAAATTTTATTTCTGCAGAAAATTTTGTCAAAATTTTTTATTTCTATAGAAAACTTTATCAAAACGTTATTTCTGTGGATAAGTTTCTCAAAGTTTTTTTCCTATGAACAGTTTTGTTAAAATTTTTTTTATATGAAAATTTTGTCAAAATTTTATTTCTATAGAAAGTTTTGTCAAAATTTTATTTCCATAGAAAATTTTGTCAAAATTTTATTTCTATAGAAAATTTTGTCAAGGTTTTATTTCTGTAGAAAATGTTGTCAAAATTTCATTTCTATAAAAAATTTTGTCACAATTTTATTTTTATAGAAAATTTTGTCAAAATTTTACTTCTATTGAAAATTTTGCAAAAATTTTATTTCTATAGAAAAATTTCTCAAAATTATATTTCTATAAAATATTTTGTCAAATTTTATTGCTACAGAAAATTTTGTCAAAATTTTATTTCTATAGAAAATGTTGTCAACATTTTATTTCTATATAAAATTTTGTAAAAATTTTGTTAAAATTTTATTTCTAATGAAAATTTTGTCAAAATTTTATTTCTAATGAAAATTTTGTTAAAATTTTATTTCTATAGAAAAATTTGTTAAAATTTATTCCTATGGAAAGTTGTGTCAACATTTTATTTTATACAGATAATTTTCTCAAAATTCTATTTCTATAGAACATTTTCTCAAAATTTTTTTCTATAGAAATTTTTGTCAAAATTTCATTTTTCACAAAAAACTCTACAGTTGGAATATTTACAGTAGTAATATTTGTACTAGTAATATCGTACTTCCTTTATTTATTTAATGGTTTCTAATATTATACATATATTTTTCTTTTCTTTATAGGTAAGTCGTTTCTAAATAAACATTTCCGTCAGTAAGTAAAATCGACTTATTTCAATGGATTTCATGTTTAAGCATTTAAGTCCATTTGTCCTAAAGTAGGTAATATAACATATTTTTCATAATGCATGTTTTAAAATCTAGTAAAAAAATGTTTCCAACTTTGAAATGCAATCGTTAGCGGTTTTATCCCAACTTGATTTAATCAAAAATTCGACAAATAAACGCCCATTTTAATACACTCTCACCTGTATGTTTACATTTCACACATATCACAAACCATGTACACCCGCCCTATGTGGCCATAAAAATCTCAAACAAAAGAAAATCCAAGAAAAATAAACATTTCTTATACTGGTTTTTCGTGGCAATTTTACCTGTACTTCTTTTCAAGGCGCTGCTGTTTTGAAAATGATTTCAACATGAAATGCTATGGAAGATGTTTGCCATCATTTCGCAAACGAAAAAACAAATCGCAACAAACTGTTTGATAATTTTTTGTTGTGGTTTTGAAATTAATTTGTTGTTAATGAAAATGAACAGATTAATATTTGAATTTAAACCATGCTGCCAATAAATCTTCCGCATGCGAAAATTCTCATCGCCATTTCTAATAATAGCGATGGGAAACAAATAACAATTCGTGGAAATTTCAATTTAGAATGAAAAAAAATCTAGTTCTGGAAATTACTAAGCAATTACAATGATTTTAAATTTTAGAGATATTAAAAATTTACTTATTTTCAAAAAGAAAATTTCCATAATTTTCTGTTTATAGAATTTTTTCCATAATATTCTTTTAATATATTTTTTTTCAAAATTTTATTTTCATAGAAATTTTTTCAAAATTTTATTTTCATAAAAAAATTTTGTCAAAATTTTATTTCATAGAAAATTTTGTCAATTTTTTTTTCATAGAAAAATTGGTCAACATTTTACTTTCAAAGAAAATTTTGTTACAATTTTATTTTCATAGAAAATGTTGTCAAAATTTTATTTTAATAAAAAGCTTTGTCATATTTTTTTTTAGTGAAAATTTTGTAAAGGTTTACGTATTACGAAGTATTTGACAAAGTTTCCTTTTTGTCAAATTTTACTTTTTAAAAATTTACTTTTTATAAAAAATGTACTTTTTTCAGAAAATTTTTGTCATAATCTTTTTAAAACACACTTGGTCAAAATTTTATTTTCATAGAAAATTTTGTCAAAATTTTATTTTCATAGAAAATTTTTTCAAAATTTTATTTTCATAATTTCAAATTTTTCTTTCTATAGAAAATTTTGTCAAAATTTTATTTCTATAGAAAATTATCTCAAAATTTTATTTCTATAGAAAATTTTGTCAAAATTGTATTTCTATAGAAAATTTTGTCAAAATTGTATTTCTATAGAAAATTTTGTCAAAATTGTATTTCTATAGAAAATTTTGTCAAATTTTATTGCTACAGAAAATTTTGTCAAAATTTTATTTCTATAGAAAATTTTGTAAAAATTTTATTTCTATAGAAAATTTTGTCAAAATTTTACTTCTATAGAAAATTTTGCAAAAATTTTATTTCTATAGAAAATTTTCTCAAAATTATATTTGTATAAAATATTTTGTCAATTTTTAGTGCTACAGAAAATTTTGTCAAAATTTTATTTCTATAGAAAATTTTGTTAAAATTTTCTTTTATATGAAATTTTTGTCAAAATTTTATTTCTATAGAAAATTTTCTCAAAAAGATTTTGACAAAATTTTATTTTCATAATCTTTTTAAACCACACTTGGACAAAATTTTATTTTCATACAAAATTTTGTCAAAATTTTATTTGCATTAAAATTTTTTTCAAAAATTTGTTTTCATAGAAAATTTTGTCAAAATTTTATTTTCATAGAAAATTTTGTCAAAATTTTATTTTCAATGAAAATTTTGTCAAAATTTTATTTTCATAGAAAATTTTGTCAAAATTTTATTTGCATTAAAAATTTTATCAAAATTTTTATTTTCATAGAAAATTTTGTCAAAAGTTCATTTTTAAGAAAATTTTGTCAAAAATATCCTTTCGTAGGAAATTTTGTCAAACTTTTCATTTGTCATTTTCGACAAAAAATCATTTTTATTTTTGTCAAAAATTAGTTTTTGTAGAAACTTCTATCAAATTTTCCTTTTTTATTTTTGTTAAAATTTATTTTTTGTAGAAAATTATATCAAAATTTACTTTTTATAGAAAAGTTTGTCAAAATGTACGTTTTTACTTTTACATTTTTTTAATAGAAATTTGTGTCAAAATTTTCTTCTTAGAACAAATTCTATCAATATTTCCTGTTTTCAGAAAATGTTGTCAAATTTTCTTTTATTGAAATATTTGATAAACTTTTCTTTTTGTAGAAATGTCTATCAAAATTACTATTTATAGAAAATGTTGTCCAAATGTACTTTTTATTCAGAATTTCTTTTTATAGGAAAGTTTATTTTATTTTTATTTATTTGGTCAAAATTTTATTTTCATAGAAAATTTTGTCAAAATTTTATCTTCGTAGAACATGTTGTCAAAAGTTAATTTTTGTGAAAATTTTGTCAAAGTTTTCATTTGTCATTTTCGACAAAAAGTCATTTTTTTGTCAAAAATGACTTTTTGTACTTTTTTTGTAGAAAATTCTATCTAGATGTACTTTTATATAAAATTTTTGTTAAAATTTATTTTTTGTAGAAAATTATATCAAAATTTACTTTTTATAAAAAAGTTTGTCAAAATGTACGTTTTTACTTTCACTTTTGCTTTCTATAGAATATTGGATGAAAATTTAGTTTTTAGAAAACTAGTCAACATTTTCTTTTAATAGAATTTTGTGTCAAAATTTTCTTACAACAAATTCTATCATTATTTCCTGTTTTCAGAAAATGTTGTCAAATTTTCGTTTATTGAAATTTTTGACAAAATTTTCTTTTTGTAGAAATTTCTATCAAAATTACTATTTATAGAAAATGTTGTCCATATGTACTTTTTATTCAGAGTTTCTTTTTATGGGAAAGTTTATTTTATTTTTATTTATTTGGTCAACATTTTATTTTCATAGAACATTTTGTCAAAATTTTATTTTCATAGAAAATTTTGTCAAAATTTTATTTTCATAGAAAACGTTGTAAAAATTTTATTTTCATGGAAAATTTGTAAAAATTTTATTTTCATAGAAAATTTTGTCAAAAGTTCATTTTTAAGAAAATTTTGTCAAAAATTTCCTTTCGTAGGAAATTTTGTCAAACTTTTCATTTGTCATTTTCGACAAAAAGTAATTTTTTTGTCAAAAATGACTTTTTGTAAAAAATTCTATCAAATTTTACTTATTTTGTAGAAAATTCTATCTAGTTTTACTTTTTATATACAATTTTGTTAAAATTTATTTTTTGTAGAAAATTTTATCATTTATATTTTTATAGAAAAGTTTGTCAAAATGTACGTGTTTATTTTTACTTTTGCTTTCTATAGAATATTGGATCAAAATTTAGTTTTTAGAAAACTAGTCAACATTTTCTTTTAATAGAATTTTGTGTCAAAATTGTTCTTTTTCTTTTATTGAAATTTTTGACAAAATTTTCTTTTTGTAGAAAATTCTATCAAAATTACTATTTATAGAAAATGTTGCCAAAATGTACTTTTATAGGAAAGTTTATTTTGTTTATTTATAGAACATTTTTATTTATTTATAGAACATTTAGAAAATTTAGTGAAAGTTTACTTTTTATACAAAATTTTGCCAAATTGTTATTTTTATACAAAATTTTGAAAAAATTTCCTTTCTATACAAAACCTTGTCAAATTGTTCTTTTTATACAAAATTATGTAAAAATTTTCTTTTAGTGGAAATATTTGTCAATTTTTTTTTTTTTTTTTTTTTTTTTTTTGTAGAAAATTCCTTCAAAATTTACTTTTAATAGAAAATTTTTATTAAAATTACTATTTATAGAAAATTTTGTCACAATGTACTATTTTTTTAGGAAAGTTTATTTTATTTATTTATAGAACATTTTGTCAAAATTTTATTACAATTTGCTGTTTGCGGAAAATTTGATGAAAATTTACTTTTAATACAAAATTTGTCTAACTTTTCTTTTTATACAAAATTTTGTAAAAAAGTCCTTTCTTTACATAACCGTTTTAAAATTTTCTTTTTGTAGAAAATTCGATCAAAATTTACTTTTTATAGAAATTTGTATCAAAATTTACTTTTTATAGAAAATTTTGTGAAAATTTACTTTTTATTCACTTTTTTTACGGAACATTTGACCAAATTTATACGTTTTAGAAAATTTTGTCAAAATTTAATTTTACAGAAAATTTTTATTTTTTTTATACAAATTTTTTTTCCCTTTTTATAGGATATTTGGTAAAAGTTTTCTATTTATGGGAAACTTTGTCATAATAATCTTTTGATCGATAATTTTGTCAAAATTTCCCTATCATATAGGGTTAGGTTAGGTTAGGTGGCAGCCCGACTCGACTATTCAGTACATTGTGATACCATCATATAAAGTTTGGTCAAATATTTACTTGAATGGAAAATTTTAAAAAAATTTTCCTTTTATAAAAAAAATTCAAAAATTTATTTTTTTTTTTGAATATTTTGTTTTGCTTTTAATTTGGTTAATATTTCTTTTCTGTAGAAAATTTGTCAAATTTTTATTCTGAATTTTTTAAAATGAAATATATCATCTATCTACGTATCTCACATGCTCAAATTAATTTCCAATAATTTTCCAAGAAAATAGTTGATTTGTGACTGCGCCTACTTCGCATAAATTTGCGATTTGAAACGAAGAGTACAGATCGCATTATGTGGTGCAAAAATACAGCCCACTCTCTATGCCGTTACCGCAATACCACAAAATTCACCTGACTAATAGCGTGCGAAGTGACCAACACTTAAAGTGCCATCCATGTACATATTAAAATTTCGTCCATTGATGACGATTTTTGTCCACCAAACACTTTAATGAATGTGTGAATGACGTATATTTATTCACTTGAGGTTTAGCTAAAGCTTCAACTGGCACTTTGCGTCTAATATCGCCCTCGTTAAAAAAAAGATAATTCTCAATAATTTAAAACCTAAAGTCTTGGGACTTTAGTGAGCCTGAAACTTAGTCGGGCTGCCACTTTAACCTAACCTTTTAAAGACTTGGGATTTATGAAATTTATTTATGAAATTTATTTCCACAAAAAATTTGCTGAAATATTATTTTCATAGCAATTTACTTCGAAATTTTATTTTCAAAAATAATTTTGCCGCAATTTTATTTCCATAGGAAATTTTTCGGAAATTTTATTTTCGTAGGAAATTTTGTCGAAATTTTATTTTCGTAGAAAATTTTGTAGAAATTTTATTTTCATAGAAAATTTTGTCAAAATTTTATTTCCATAAAAATTTTGTCAAAATTTTATTTCCATAGAAAATTTTGTCAAATTTTATTTTTATAGAAAATTTTGTCGAAGTTTTTGAAATTTTAGAAATTTTATTTTCATAAAAAATTTTGTCAAACTTTCAAATTTAAAAAAAAAATTTTGTCGCAATTATATTCTCGTTCTTCTTTAAAAAAATAGAAAATTGGTTAAGAATTTTACTTCGATAGAAAATTTTGTCAAAATTTAATTTTCATTTTTTTTGCTAAATTTTATTTTTTTATATTTTAATTTCAATAGAAAATTATATTAATATATACATTTTGTCGAAATTGTATTTTCTTAGACAATTTTGGCGCAATTTTATTTTCATAAAAAAATTTTGTCGAAACTTTATTTTCATAGAAGGTTGGTCAAAATTTTACTTCGATGGATGGTTAGTTATTGCCTGCCCGTTATTTTCAAGCTCACTTAGACAATTTGGACCATTATGATACCACATTGGTGAACCTCGATAGATAAATTTGTTAAATTTTATTTTCGTAGAAAACATTTAACTTTTGGTGCAGTATAGAAAATTTTCTCAAAATATTATTTCTATAAAAATTTTTCAAATTTTATTTCTATAGAAAGTTTTGTCAAAATTTCTTTTCTATAGAAAATTTTGTCAAAATTTTAATTCTATAGAAAATTTTGTCAAAATTTCATTTCTAAAGGAAATTTTGTCAAAATTTCATTTCTAAAGGAAATTTTGTCAAAATTTCATTTCTATAGGAAATTTTGTCAAAATTTCATTTCTATAGGAAATTTTGTCAAAATTTTATGCCTTTAGAAGATTTTGTCAAAATTTTATGTCTATAGAAAATTTTCTCAAAATTTCATGTCTATAGAAAATTTTCTCAAAATTGTATGTCTATAGAAAATTTTGTCAAAATTTTATTTCTATAGAAAATTTTGTCAAAATTTTATTTCTATAAGAAAATTTGTCAAAATTTCATTTCTAAAGGAAATTTTGTCAAAATTTCATTTCTAAAGGAAATTTTGTCAAAATTTCATTTCTATAGAAAATTTTGTCAAAATTTTATTTCTATAGAAAATGTTGTCAAAATTTCATTTCTAAAGGAAATTTTGTCAAAATTTCATTTCTATAGGAAATTTTGTCTTGAGACTTTAGTGAGCCTGAAACTTAGTCGGGCTGCCACTTTAACCTAACCTTTTAAAGTCTTGGGATTTATGAAATTTATTTCCACAAAAAAATTGCTGAAATATTATTTTCATAGCAATTTACTTCGAATTTTTTTTTTTTTTCAAAAACAATTTTGCCGAAATTTTATTTTCGTAGGAAATTTTGTCGAAATTTTATTTGCTGAAATATTGTTTTCATAGCAATTTACTTCGAATTTTTTTTTCAAAAAAAATTTTGCCGAAATTTTATTTTCGTAGGAAATTTTATTTTCACAGAAAATTGATCGCCAGTTTACATTGATAAAAAATTTTGTCAAATTTTATTTTCATAGAAAATTTTGTCGAAATTTTATTTTCTTAAAAAATGTTGACGCAATATTAGAAAAATAAAATTTATAACATAGAAATTTTATTTTCTTAAAAAATGTTGACGCAATATTAGAAACATAAAATTTATTACATAGAAATTTTATTTTCATAAAAAAATTTGTCAAACTTTCAAATTTAAAAAAAAAAAATTTTTGTCGCAATTATATTCTCGTTCTTCTTTAAAAAAATAGAAAATTGGTCAAAATTTTACTTCGATAGAAAATTTTGTCAAAATTTGATTTTCATTTTTTTTTTCTAAATTTTATTTTTTTATATTTTAATTTTCATAGAAAATTTTATTAATATATACATTTTGTCGAAATTGTATTTTCTTAGACAATTTTGGCGCAATTTTATTTTCATAAAAAAATTTTGTCGAAACTTTATTTTCATAGAAAGTTGGTCAAAATTTTACTTCGATGGAAGGTTAGTTATTGCCTGCCCGTTATTTTCAGGCTCACTTAGACAATTTGGACCACATTGGTGAACTCGATAAATAAATTTGTTAAATTTTATTTTCGTAGAAAATATTTAACTTTTGGGGCAGTTGTATTTTCATAAAAATGTTTGTCGAAATTTTATTTGCAAAGACAATTTTGGTACAACCTAAAAAAAATTATTAAATTTTGTTTATATAGATTTTTTTCGAAATTTTATTTTCATGGAGAATTTTGTCACAATTTTATTTTCATAGATATTTTTTGTCGAAATTTTACTTTCTTTGAAAATTTTGGGGCAATATTCTTTGAATAAAAAACAATATAGAAATTTTATTTTCATGGAGATTTTTGTCACAATTTTATTTTCATAGAAAATTTTTTTCATCATAAAAAATTTATCGAAACTGTATTTTCTTAGAAAATGTTGGCGCAATATTATTTTTATTAAAAATTTTGTGGAAATTTGATGGAAATTTTACTTCAATAGACCATCTCGTCAAATTCTATTTACATAGAAAATTTTGTAAAAATTTTATATTTATATAAAATGTTGTCGAATTTTTTTAAATTTGTAGATTTTTTTTTTTTAAATGTAAAAAAATTTAAAATTTTCTATACAAAATGCAGTCGAAATTTTATATGATTTCCATATAAATTAAAATTATTTGGAATTCTCGCACCATGATAAGAAATGGTCTCATGACAATTCTTCTTAAAAAATTTAAACTGTCGGCTCATTTGTTTCCCCTGAATCGTGTTTTGTTTCCATAATGAGATGGGGCATTTACCATAAATTCTCCTCTGGGATGTTATGTTATAGGAGAAATTTAATATTTTTTTAAATACTCTCATCATCAACATCATAAACATGCGGCGCATTGTCCGAGATACTTCGTAGCACCCTCCCCTTTGTAAAGACATTGAGTGTCCATGAAAAGAATACAATAATGCATCTTTACCCAATTACTTGAATTTCCTTGGAAATCATACAGCCAATTAAATATTCCGGCCAATAACACAAGTCTCACGATCATTGTAATGGAAACCCCAAATTCTTTGCGCATTATGGTGAGAAACACTTAACGATTTGGTTTAATTCCTAGGAATTGAATTAAACACAAAAGAAAAGCTTTTCTTTTTTAGCGGGGCAAAGGAAAATATGTATTTCCAATTCGTATTTTTATATTAATATGTACTTAAGTGTTATTTGGTCATTTATTAATATATTCGAATTTAAAATAAGTACAAATATTTAACTCACGTGCCAATTCTATGTACGTTGTCTCCAACAGATGTTAGTGTAATAAAAGTAGATAATGTCTATATTAAAAGATGGTCTACAAATAATGGAACGAGCACAAAATTTGTATAGAATATTTCGGAATAACAAAGATTGTTAAAATTTTTGTTGATTGTTAAAATTTGGTCAAAATTTCATTTCTATAGAAAATTTTGTCAAAAATTCATTTCTATAGGGAATTTTGTAAAAATTCCATTTCTATGGGAAATTTTGTCAAAATTTCATTTCTATTGAAAAATTCTATGTCTACAGACAATTTTGTCAAAATTTTATTTCTATAGAAAATTTGTCAAAATTTTATTTCTATAGAAAATTTGTCAACATTTTATTTCTATAGAAAATTTTGTCAAAATTTTATGTCTATAAAAAATGTTGTCAAAATTTTATTTCTATAGAAAATTTTGTCAAAATTTCTTTTCTATAGAAAATTTTCTAAAATATTATTTGTATAGAAAATTTTCTCAAAATATTATTTCTATAAAAATTTTTCAAATTTTATTTCTATACAAAATTTTGTCAAAATTTTATTTCTATAGAAAATTTTGTCAAAATGTGATTTCTATAGAAAATTTTGCCAAAATTTTATGTCTATAGAAAATTTTGTCAAAATTTTATTTCTATAGAAAATTTGTCAAAATTTTATTTCTATAGAAAATTTTGTCAAAATTTTATTTCTATAGAAAATTTTGACAAAATTTCATTTATATAGGAAATTTTGTCAAAATTTCATTTATATAGAAAATTTTGTCAAAATTTCTTTTCTATAGAAATTTTTGTCAAAATTTCTTTTCTATAGAAAATTTTCTAAAATATTATTTGTATAGAAAATTTTCTCAAAATATTATTTCTATAAAAATTTTTCAAATTTTATTTCTATAGAAAATTTTGTCAAAATTTTATTTCTATAGAAAATTTGTCAAAATTTCATTTCTATAAGAAATTTTCATTTCTATAGAAAATTTTGTTAAAATTTTATTTCTATAGGAAATTATGTCAAAATTTCTTTTCTATAGGAAATTTTGCCAAAATTTTATGTCTATAGAAAATTTTGTCAAAATTTTGTTTCTATAGAAAATTTTGACAAAATTTTATTTCTATAGAAAATTTTGTCAAAATTTCTTTTCTATAGAAAATTTTGTCAAAATTTCATTTCTATAGGAAATTTTGTCAAAATTTCATTTCTATAGGAAATTTTGTCAAAATTTCTTTTCTATAGAAAATTTTGTCAAAATTTCTTTTCTATAGGAAATTATATCAAAATTTTATTTCTACAGAAAATTTTGTCAAAATTTTATTTCTGTAGAAAATTTGTCAAAATTTCATTTCTATAAGAAATTTTCATTTCTATAGAAAATTTTGTCAAAATTTTATTTCTATAGAAAATTTTGTCAAAATTTCTTTTCCATAGGAAATGTTGTTTTGTTTTGTCAAAATTTTATTTCTATAGAAAATTTTGTCAAAATTTCATTTTTATAGGAAATTTTTGTCAAAATTTTATTTCTATAGAAAATTTTGCCAAAATTTTATGTCTATAGAAAATTTTGCCAAAATTTTATTTTTATAGAAAATTTTGTCAAAATTTTATGTCTATAGAAAATTTTGTCAAAATTTCATTTCTATAGAAAATTTGGTCAAAATTTTATGTCTGTAGAAAATTTTATTTCTATAGAAAATTTTGTCAAAATTTTATTTCTTTAGAAAATTTTGTCAAAATTTCTTTTCTATAGGAAATTTTGGCAAAATTTCACTCCTATAGAAAATTTTGTCAAAATTTCATTTATATAGGAAATTTTGTCAAAATTTCATTTATATAGAAAATTTTGTCAAAATTTCTTTTCTATAGAAATTTTTGTCAAAATTTCTTTTCTATAGGAAATTATGTCAAAATTTTATTTCTTCAGAAAATTTTGTCAAAATTTTATTTCTGTAGAAAATTTTGTCTATAAAAATTTTGTCAAAATTTCATTTCTATAAGAAATTTTCATTTCTATAGAAAATTTTGTCAAAATTTCTTTTCTATAGGACATTTTGTCAAAATTTTATTTCTATAGGAAATTTTGTCAAAATTTTTTTTCTATAGAAAATTTTGTCAAAATTTTATTTCTGTAGAAAATTTTGGCAAAATTTTATTTCTGTAGAAAATTTTGTCAAAATTTTATTTCTATAGAAAATTTTGTCAAAATTTTATTTCTATAGAAAATTTTGTCATAATCTTTTTTCTATATAAAATGTTGTCAAAATTTTATTAATATAGAATTTTTTTCAAAATTTTCTTTCTATTTAAAATTTTCTCAGAATTCGATTCTATTGAAAAGTTTGCCAAAATTTTATTTCTATTGAAAATTTTGTCAAAATTTTATTTCCATAGAAAATTTTATCAAAATTTCATTTCTATAGAAAATTTTGTCAAAATTTCATTTCTATAGAAAATTTTGTCAAAATTTCATTTTCTATAGCATTGTTTTCAAAATCTTATTTATATCGAAAATTTTCTCAAAATTTTATTCCTATGGAAAATTTTTTTAAAACTTTATTGCTACAGAATATTTTCAGAATTTTTTTCTACGAATATTTTCGTAAAAATTTGAGAAATAAAAAGTTTTTCAAAATTTCATTTCTTTAGAATTTTTTTTTATAAAAAAATTTTCTCAAAATATTATTTCCATTAAAAATTTTATTTCTATAGAAAATTTTCTAAAATATTATTGCTATAGAAAATTTTCTCTAAATATCATTTCTATAAAAAATTTGCCCAAAATTTTATATATAGAAAATTTGTTAAAATTTTTATATCTATAGAAAAATTTTTCAAATTTTTATTTCTGTAGAAAATTTTGTGAAAAATTTTTCTCTAGAAAATTTTGTCAAAATTTTATGTCTATAGAAAATCTTGTCAAAATTTTATATCTATAGAAAATTTTGTCAAAATTTCATTTCTGTAGAAAATTTTGTCAAAATTTCATTTCTATAGAAAATTTTGTCAAAATTTCATGTTTATAGGAAATTTTTGTTAAAATTTTATTTCTATAGAAAATTTCATTTCTTTAGAATTTTTTTTTTTATAAAAAATTTTTCTCAAAATATTATTTCCATTAAAAATTTTATTTCTATAGAAAATTTTCTAAAATATTATTTGGATAGAAAATTTTCTCTAAATATTATTTCTATAAAATATTTGCCCGAAATTTTATATACGAGGGCGGTTCGGAAACTTCTTATCCTATCAATGAAAGAGAATAGTTAGTTTTTCAAAAATATTTTTATTTTTCAATATAATCTCCTGAAACTTCAATACACTTAGTCCATCGCTTTTCTAGCAATTCTATCCCTTATATAGTATATAATAGTTTTCCTCAAGGTCTTCAAAATAGTGGTTTACAACTGTAATTGCATCTTCATTTGAGGTAAAACGCTTGCCAGCAAGGAATTTTTTTTAGATTTGAGAACAAGTAAAAGTCACTGGGAGCTAAATCAGGAGAATAAGGTGGGTGGTCAAGCAACTCGTACTTTAATTCGTTGATTTTAGCCATTGTTAAAACACTCTTCAGTCCATTGTTAGGATTGTTCTTTTGTCTCTGGAGTATAGTGATGGATCCATGTCTCATCAACAGTTATGAAACGACGCTTACACTGGAAAAAAAGCATACTCGGTTCCAAAGATTTTGTCTTTACTTTAAAAAATTTGGTATTGATTCCGAGCCAAAGAAGCGGAGAATACAAGTAAGGATACTTTTAAGACACAATTCTCTTTTAAATTTAGGTTTTGTGTACTTGCTTCTAGGAAGCAAATTTTAATTTTTCGCTTTCTCAGCTTTTTTTCTTCATATGCTATAAAAGTCCTTTAAAAACGAGTTAACGGCAACTTTATTTTCCAAATTAGGACTCGACTTCCAGTAGAAATTATGCTATGTTTGAAGTAAAAAACTTCTTTAAACTAAAGTGTTGAAAAACATGTCCTATATTTGAACGATTTTTTGCTTTGTAGTCAAGATGCAAAAAGACAACAAATTTAAAGACAATTTCATTAAATTTAAAGAATTTTTCTGAATTATTAAAGTCAAGTTGACCTTAGCCTATAAATTTTTTCTTTCATGTTAAGATACCCATTTTTAAGTCAAATCACTTAATTATAAGGACAATACGACTTCATTGAAAAGTTTATCGACTTTTGGACAAGGAAAATAACTTTATTTTATAGAAATGCGTCTTCTATGCTAAGCAAAATTTGTATTCGTATTTTAAAGACGTGAAATCTTTGACCTCACGACAATATTTTGTTCAGTGTAGAATCCATTTTATTTCGCTTAAAACGATCCAAACAAGCTTGAGAAATGTTCATTATTATGCGTTTTTGATCGACTGTCAACAAACGCGGCACCCATCTTGCAGAAAGCTTTTTCATCTGTAGTTCTTCATGCAAAATTAAATGGACTCGATCATTTGAGATGCCCATGATATTAGCAATTTCACGCACTTTTATTCGTCGATCATTTAATACCACATCATGCACTTTGGCTACAATTTCTGTTGTTGTTGCTGTTTTTGGACGTCCACTACGTGGTTCATCTTCAATGCTTGTACGACCACGTTTAAATTCAGCAACCCAACTTTTTACTGTTGCATATGAAGGAGCACTTTCACCTAACACATTCACCATATCATTATAACTTTCTTGTCCCGATAAACCTTTTTTATGTAAATATTTAATGACAGCACGCATTTCTAATTTTTTCCATTGTAAAAAAATTGCGGTAGCGTCTTTTTTGAACACATGTTTCTATATGAAGGAGTTGCCAGATCGAAACAAAATTTAACATGTGTTCATAACAGAGATGGAAGTTTCCAAAACACTTAACTTTTTTCTGTTTATACCGCGATTTTTGTGCTAGGCTAAGAAGTTTTCGAAAAATGTTCAAATTTTTATTTCTATAGAAAATTTTGTGAAAATTTATGTAGAAAATTTTGTGAAAATTTATTTCTCTAGAAAATTTTCTCAAAATATTATTTCTATAGAAAATTTTCTCCAAATTTCATTTCCATTAACAAGATTGTCAAACGTTTTCTTCTATAGAACATTTTCTCAAAATTTTATTTCTATAGGACATTTTGTCAAAATTTTATATCTATAATAATTATATATTCATATATAAGAATAATTTATTATTACACATTCATATATGAACATCCGCATAATATCTTCTATATCGTGTGTCCTTTTAATAAACCCATTTGCATCAGATCCTTTTAGCTAAACCTTGCAATCGCTTCGACTCTTTTTAACGTAACGTGTTTTTTGCAATAAACTATCGCTTTGTATTATCACCATTCGTAACCATTACTGTCATATGGCCTTAACTTGACTCATATTAATTGACTTGGACAAGTTTTGAAGGTCACTTGCAATAAGAAGGGATAAAACCAAGTGAAATCAAACAACAGCTGTAGTTCAATCATCCTCACTCTACCTTTAGCAGCGAGCTTTGTCTCTTAAGCCGATTCAACAGCGATTTGTTTGATCATCTTCATCCGCCGTTGGGCGCATAGAATAAGGCCAAGTTCAATATGGTATTGTAGTCTAAGTGATTACAATACGAGGAGCATTTTTATAAACAAAGGAATGTTTAATTTTATGAATTTAAATGTAGTACAAAGATGCGACTCTTTAAAATAAAGATATTTTTGAGAGAGCTAAAATGTAGGCTCTATAAATTAAAAATTAGTGTACAGATCTGACAAACAAAGGTATTCATGTACAAATAAATGTCAGTTTAAAATTATATTTCAAATTATAACAGATACATCAAAGCAAAAATTATTATTTCAAAAAATCTTTAAACCAAATATGCGAAATCTTCAAAATAAGTATTAGTCTATTTTTGAAGCTTTTTTATCTTTAATCCAGGGAGTCAATATCTATTCATTCAAAGATTATACTTTCAATAGTTTTTTTTTCCTTTTATAGTGTACTTCCCTAGAATTTTTTGCTAATGTATTCCTTTGTAAGTTTTATTTGTCTATTTTAAAATAAAATTATAACTAAATTTATTTGCCAAATTTAATTCTTGATCCTCGTATATGGGACATATGTACATGGGGCTTTTTTTTTGCATTATTTCAATGAGCCTCTATATAGAAGTCTTTACTATGCCTATTTATTATTGTTGTTGTTGTTTTTGAATAGAAATTGATGTGATTGTGTATCGATTTCATTCTCATTCGTGCTCTTCAATGCTTAAGTGTTGCTATTGCAGCTGAGTACTCAAACTACAACAATAAAAATGAAGATTTTAGTAGAAACAAACAAACAAACATACTCGTACACACACACATGCACACAAACACACGCAATTGCACATATGAAATCCCCCTTAGTGATATGTTACGCATTTCAAGAGTGCATTTTAACAGATGTATACAAAACCAACTCTCACTAGCTATAGACGCCTATAGGGCCTTTATGTATCAAAACACAAAAACAATGTAGAGTCTATCTCCTCCATCTTCTAGTGGGTAGGTGCATTTAAAAGTGTCTCGCTTATTCAAGGTAAAGAAAAAATGAAGAATTAAACTAAAGAACAGGAATTCATCGAATATGAAAGAAAAAAACGATATCCTTTTATTACTCCCTTCTCAATTTTTTCATTCACAATAGGATGGGGATAGAATAGGGGTTTGATTTCAAATATCAACTGACCTTAAACCACAATATGTTGTTTTGGGCGCTCTAAAATGCCTTTCAACGTACTCTTCTCTTATTTTGGTTGTGGTGCTCTCTAAAAATTGGTGCGCCTTAAAGATTGATCCAATATTTATCAGCTGCTGCCGAAAAAATTGGGTTGACTTCATTCTTTGGTTCAAATCCCTCTTTGGTCGGAATTTTAATTTAATTTAATTTTTGAACAACACACTAAAACATTTTTTTTCTGATTCAATCACGAAATTAATTGACCCAATTAATTTTTAATTTAAATGTCTTCAATCACAGAAATTATAGTATCAATTAAAAAATTAATTGGAAGTCAATTAAAAACTTAATTGATACTGTTAAGTTTGTGATTGATTTTTGTTTCAACTAAAAAATTTGTTGAATCAATTAAATTTTTAACCATTATACTACGTTGGGTATTAGGTCGTATTTTTCATCACCGAATTTTTTTACTGTTGGATTATAATTAAAAGTTCTCACTACTCAGCATGAATTCAGCATATGTCACCAATTCATGCACTGAGTGATAGAAATTTTTAATTATATTCGAACAGTAAGAAATGGTGTAATGAAAAATACGACATGGGTCATCAAATGACCCCAACGTAGTATAAGGGTTAATTGAATATTTTTTAAAACTCAATGAAGACTTTAACTGGAAAAATATTTTTCTGTGAAGATGTACATATCCAAGATAAAAAAACGAAATCCTTCCTACGCCCCCTTATAACATTTTGTATCATTCACAATAGGGTGGGAGTATAATAGGGTTGCCATATCCTTGTCCAAGATTTTATATTTACCCGCCGTCGACAAAACTGGGTCGGCTTTATTCTTTGATTCAAACGAAATCATTTTTATATCCCTCTTAAAATGTTTTGTTTTCGTGTCATTCACAATAGGATGTGAGTATAAAAGTTTTGCCAATTCTAATATCCTTAAAGAATTGTCCAAGATTTTATATCCTCCGCCAACAAAACTGGTTCGGCTTCATTCTTTGATTAAAATACCTCTTTGTTGGGAATTTTAATTTATTTTTTGAACAGGATGTACATATCGATCCTATATAAAAGAACGATATCCTTTCATTACTCCCCTTTACAAATTTTTATTTAATGTTATTCACAATAGGATGGAGGTATAATAGGGTTGCCATTTCTATTCTTAAACCAACTAACATATTATTAAACCATATAACGTGGTTTTCTCGTGGGCTGAGGTAAGCCATTGGCTGTCCAGGATTACCTCTTTTAAGGGTCCATGAACCTTAAATAATAACACACTACTTTATTCCTTTGCGGTGGCGAAACGGTGCAATGCGGATGGTATCGGTGATGACTGTGTTCGTGTACAGGGGTGACGGTGATGTCGTGACGACTAGTGTTCGTAAACGGGGATGAAGATGGCGTCGGGCCGACCGATGTTTGTAAAAGGTGTCGGGTCGACTAGTGTTCGTCAACGGGAATGACGATGGTGTCGGGCCGACTGGTTTTCGTGGAACGGGGTTGCCATGGTGTCGTGTCGATTGGTGCTCGTGAAACGGGGTGTCGTGCCGATTGGTGCTCGTGAATGGGGATGCGATGGTGATGGTTCGGTTCCTGTAACGAGAAGAGGGAAAGGACAGGGATCGGCTATACTAGCACTAGAGGGAAGCGGACGAACCGTGGAAGCAGCCGAACTGCTGAATCGAACGAATCGCGGAAGCCGACGAACCGCGGGATTGAACGAATCGCTGAAGCGGACGAACCGTCGAAGCAGCCGAACTGCTGAAGCGAACGAATCTCCGTAACGACGAACTGCTGAAGCAGCCGAACTGCGGAAGCGAACGAATCACTGAAGCGGACGAAACGTGGAAGCAGCCGAACCGCTGAAGCGAACGAATCGCGGAAGTGGACGAACCGCGATAGGTGGTTCTAGTATAGCCTGGGGGAAGAGGGGATGGGAGGAGGTTGTGGGTAGCGCTAGTCTATTACAATGTTAGGATGCGAACGGATCGAGTTAAGTCCACTGGTATTGATGCGAACCAATCGCGTTAGGATGAATCGGGTGCTGCTATCTGAAGTTCGGCCGCGGTCGATGCCACTTGCTTTACTACTCGTCAAGCTTCTGGTGATTCATGCCATCGTCCAGAAAAGCCTGCATTCTTAAGGCGGTAGTGACCGCAACCAAATGAGAATTCCCAACATATAAGTTATCAACGTTAAGTGGTGGAAGTAACTTTCCTTCAGTATCGCGGAGTGAACGAACCGCGCTAGGTGGTTCTAGTATAACCTGGGCGAAGAGGGGATGGGAGGAAGTTGTGGGCAGTGCTAGTCTACTACAATGTTAGGATGCGAACGGATCGCGTTAAGTCCACTGGTATTGATGGGAACCAATCGTGTTAGGATGAATCGGGTGCTGCTATCGGAAGTTCGGCTGCGGTCGATGCCACTCGCTTTACTACTCGTCAAGCTTCGGGTGATTCATGCCATCGTCCCGGCAGTGACCGCAACCAAATGAGAATTCCCAACATATTAACGTACTACTGTACATACTCTGCGTCCAGTGACGCAGAGTATGTACAGTAGTATTTACAGCGGTATGAAGGGGGAGTGGGGGTAATTAAATTAAATAAAAATAAATATATAAGAGCAATTGGCTCGTTACAACCACAATTCGTTATTTTGGTCACTCTAACAATTGTCTAAAACTTGCCAGCCGCCGACAAATCTGGATCGTCTTCATTCTTTGGTTTAATTTTTGGATTTAATTTTTGACAAAATTGCCACTATCTAGATTACTTGGAACTGGTTATCACACCATTTTCTTCGAGAAAAGCATTTTTCTCAAATTTTTTGATACTGATGCTTTCCTTTTATTTCATCGTACCAATCGCGTTAGGATGAATCGGGTGCTGCTATCTGAAGTTCGTCCGCGGTCGATGCCACTTGCTTTACTACTCGTCAAGCTTCTGGTGATTCATGCCATCGTCCAGAAAAGCCTGCATTCTTAAGGCGGTAGTGACCGCAACCAAATGAGAATTCCCAACATATAGGTTATCAACGTTAAGTGGTGGAAGTAACTTTCCTTCAGTATCGCGGAGTGGACGAACCGCGCTAGGTGGTTCTAGTATAACCTGGGCGAAGAGGGGATGGGAGGAGGTTGTGGGCAGTGCTAGTCTACTACAATGTTAGGATGCGAACTGATCGCGTTAAGTCCACTGGTATTGATGGGAACCAATCGTGTTAGGATGAATCGGGTGCTGCTATCGGAAGTTCGGCTGCGGTCGATGCCACTCGCTTTATTACTCGTCAAGCTTCGGGTGATTCATGCCATCGTCCCGACAAGCCCGCATTCTTAAGTCGGTAGTGACCGCAACCAAATGAGAATTCCCAACATATAAGTTATCAACGTTAAGTGGTGGAAGTAACTTTCCTTTAGTATCACCTTGAACCTTACCCACAAGTAATGATAGCAATGCGTATACGTCCAGTGACGCAAAGCACGTTAGTATGTACAGTGGTACGAAGGGGAATGGGGGTAATTAAATTAAATAAAAAGAAATATATAAGAGCAATTGGCTCGTTACAACTACAATTCGTTGTTTTAGTCACTCTAAGAACTGTCTAAAAATTGCCAGCCACCGACAAATCTGGGTCGTCTTCATTCTTTGGTTTAATTTTTGACAAAATTGCCACTATCTAGATTACTTGGAACTGGTTATCACACCATTTTCTTCAAGAAAAGCATTTTTCTCAAATTTTTTGATACTGATGCTTTCCTTTTATTTAATCGTACACTTCTATTATTCTGCGTGCATCATATCCTTAAAGAATTGTCAGCCGCCGTGGACCGTGGACTAGAGGTGTTCACGTGAGTAATATTTTGCTCACGCTCACCCACACTCACGACGGAGAAATCTTATTCACGCACACTCACGCACGATATTTTTTGGTAAGACTCACGCACACTCACGCACGAAAATCTTTTAAATGTCGTGACTCACGAAAAATATCGTGACTCACGAAAAATGTCGTGACTCACGAAAAACCTCGTGACTCACGAATAATTTTTTGGAGTAATTTACCTGCAGAACCTGACTGAAAACATGAGTATGATTAAAATCGAGAGCGTTATAAAACTCTTAACACCTAGGATATCACAAAAATGTTTTTTTCCGAAATTCGTTACTCACGCACGCTCACGAAGATATTATTTTCGTGAATCACGCTCACGCACGACATTTGGTTGGTTAATCACGCTCACGCACACTCACGCCGTTTCCCTTAGCGTGACTCACGACTCACGCGTGAGTAACGAAAATTTTAGTGAGTCACGACAATTTCGTGTCACGTGCACACCTCTACCGTGGACCGGTTTCATTCTTTGGTTCAAATCCCTCTTTGGTAGGAATTTAAATTTTATTTAATTTTTGACAAAATTGCTACTATCTAGATTACTTGTAACTAGTTATCACAAATTATAAGAATTGCATTTTCCTCCTACTTTAGATCAACTTATTTTTGGTTTTTCTCAATTCTTTCTATATTGATGTTTTCTTTATTTTTATTATTCGTATATTAGAAATGTATTTTTGGCATTGTGCCCTTTTTAAAAATGTCTGATATGAATTTATGTGTGAAAATATTATTGAAATGTATGAATTGGTGAAATCAATGACCTGTGTATTGTTTTCAAAATTCAATATTGTATGCCTCCTCTCCATATCGAAATGTATGGCATAGCTGAAATGCAAAAATATTTAAGGGTTGAGGTCAGCGACAATATCCGGTATGACTTGCATTTAAAATTTTTTTTAGTGAAATTGGATGTAAACATTTTGGGCTTTATTTAAGGATTTTGTTACTGAAGTCGCTCGGATTAAAATAGAGGTATTTCTTCGATAAAAATTAATTATTTCAAAATTAATTAATTAAATTAAGTTTTTAATTGAAATAGCTTTAATCACTGATACAATTAAATTTTGATTAAATTAAAAAAAAGTTGGTTAAGAAAATAAAATAAAATAATTATTTTAATTAACGTTTGAATTAAATTGAAAAATCTTTCCAAATATAAATATAAATGAAAATTTTTGATTTCACTCTAATCGGATATGTAAAAAATGTTTATGGCAAAAAATCTATATTTCCCTATACATATTAAAAACAAATTCCCGTCATAATGTCATCTTCTCCAGGGTTTACAAAAATTATTCCCTATACCATAATGTTTATTCACAACGATGAAACTTTCTCCTTGTTCCTTTCGCTATGTCTTCATAAATTAAAACTAATATGTCCCACTGGAAGTCATGACAGTTTCATAGTATAAGTGGACGTGACAGAGGAAAAAACAAATCCACAAAAAAAGGATAAAAAAATTCCATCATCGATTTTGCCCTGGACATATGTTTTACCACAGACGTCTAGTAAAAGTGTTACGCTCATACATTAAGGAGCACAACTAAAGACCCCAGATGAACACAAAAACAATAAATATTATTTATGGAATTCACAAGAGGCATTCAGACATCGTTGACAAATGGGACATCGGCGGTTGAATCACAAGAGAAAAGAGAAATTCTCCCTAGTTCTGATAAAAAAGACAACAACAAACCGTACTGACAACTTCACATAACAGCTAATAAATTATAGAAGGATATTTGTTTTGAAATGTTTATATCATTAGTTCAGTGCGATATGTTGAAAAGTCCATAACAGAGGAGATAAATAATAATTCATTCTATAAAATTTGATATATATATATGAAATGTGTTACTTAATTGAAATTATCATAAATTAATTTAATTATGTTTGGAAATTGTTCAAATTTAAAATTTTAATATAATGAAAATATATTTCTAAATAAAAATATAATTTTTAATTTCAAATTTTCACTCTAATAAATTTATAAAAAATAAATTTTTCATCTAAAAGTGAAATCATTACATAGAATAAATTATCAACAATAATTTTTCAATTTGTTTTTTTGAAAAAAAACATTCCACTAAAAAATTAATTGATTAAATTAATTTGTTAATTAAGACAAAATTCAATCAGAGAAATTACTCGAATTAATAACATCTTTAATTGTTATCGTTGATTGATATTATCGATTCCGTGTTTCAAGTACGGTTGCCATAGTTGGTAGAATACTACCAAAAATTTTAGATTTTTTACTGTTTGGTAAATTGGGAGAATTCTGGATGTTTTGGTAGATTTTCCAAAAAATTCCAATTAAGAGCAATAAGAACCAAATTTTGCAAAAATTTCTATAGAAATAAAATTTCGACAAAAATTTCTATAGAAATAAAATGTTGACACTATTTGCTATAGAAATAAAATTTTGACAAAATTTTCTAAGAAATACAATTTTGACAAAATTTTCTAAAGAATTAAAATTTTAACAAACTTTCTATAGGATTATATTTTCGGCAAAATTTTCTATAGAATAGATATAAAATTTTGTTACAATTTTCTATAGAAATAAAATTTTGACAAAATTTTCTATAGAATTAAAATGTTGACAAAATAGAATTAAAATGTTAACAAAATTTTCTACAGAAATAAAATATTGACAAAATTTTCTATAGAAATAAAATTTTGGCAAAATTTTCTATAGAATTAACATTTTGACAAAATTTTCTCCAAAAATAAAATTTTGACATAATTTTCTATAGGAATATGATTTTGTCAAAATTTTCTATAAAATTAAAATTTTCTATAAAAGTAAAATTTTGTCAAAGTTTTCTAAAGAAGTAAATTTTTGACAACATTTTCTATAGAAATAAAATGTTGTCAAAATTTTCTATAGGAATATAGTTTTGGCAAAATTTTCTATAGAAATAAAATTTTGATAAAATTTTCTACAGAAATAAAATTTTGACAATATTTTCTATAGAAATAAAATGTTGTCATAATTTTCTATAGAAATAAAATTTTGTCATAATTTTCTATAGAAATAAAATTTTGTTATAATTTTCTATAGAAATAAAATTTTGACAAAATTTTCTATAGAAATTAAATTTCGACAAAATTTTCTATAGGAATATAGTTTTGGCAAAATTTTCTATAGAATGGAATAACAATTTTGTCATAATTTTCTATAGAAATAAAATTTTGTCATAATTTTCTACAGAAATAAAATTTTGACAAAATTTTCTATAGAATAGAAATAAAATAATATTTTCTATGGAAATAAAATTTTGACAAAATTTTCTATAGAAATAAAATTTTGGCAAAATTTTCTATAGAATTAAAATGTTGACAAAATTTTCTATAGAAATAAAATTTTGGCAAAATTTTCTATAGAAATGAAATTTTGACAATATTTTCTATAGAAATAAAAAGTTGTCATAATTTTCTATAGAAATAAAATTTTGTCATAATTTTCTATAGAAATAAAATTTTGTTATAATTTTCTATAGAAATAAAATTTTGACAAAATTTTCTATAGAATTAAAATGTTGACAAAATTTTCTACAGAAAAAAAAAATATGGACAAAATTTTCTATAGAAATAAAATTTTGGCAAAATTTTCTATAGAATTAACATTTTGACAAAATTTTCTGCAAAAATAAAATTTTGACATAATTTTCTATAGGAATATAATTTTGCCAAATTTTCTATAGAATTAAAATTTTGACAAAATTTTCCATAGAACTAAAATTTTCTATAGAAGTAAAATTTTGTCAAAGTTTTCTATAGAAGTAAAATTTTGACAACATTTTCTATAAAATTAAAATTTCGTCAAAATTTTCTATAGGAATATAGTTATAATTTTCTATAGAAATAAAATTTTGTTATAATTTTCTATAGAAATAAAATTTTGTCGAAGTTTTCTATAGAAGTGAAATTTTGACAACATTTTCTATAAAATTAATATTTTGTCAAAATTTTCTATAGGAATATAGTTTTGGCAAAATTTTCTATAGAAATAAAATTTTGTCATAATTTTCTATAGAAATAAAATTTTGTTATAATTTTCTATAGAAATAAAATTTTAACAAAATTTTCTATAGAAATAAAATTTCGACAAAATTTTCTATAGAAATAAAATTTTGTCATAATTTTCTATAGAAATAAAATTTTGACAAAATTTTCTATAGAATAGAAATAAAATAATATTTTCTATAGAAATAAAATTTTGACAAAATTTTCTATAGAAATAAAATTTTGGCAACATTTTCTATAGAAGTAAAATTTTTACAAAATTTTCTGCAAAAATAAAATTTTGACATAATTTTCTATAGGAATATAATTTTGTCAAAATTTTCTATAGAATTAAAATTTTGACAAAATTTTCCATAGAATTAAAATTCTCTATAGAAGTAAAATTTTGACAACATTTTCTATAGAAATAAATTTTTGTCAAAATTTTCTATAGGAATATAGTTTTGGCAAAATTTTCTATAGAAATAAAATTTTGACAAAAATTTCTACAGAAATAAAATTTTGACAATATTTTCTATAGAAATAAAATGTTGTCATAATTTTCTAAAGGAATATAGTTTTGGCAAAATTTTCTATAGAAATAAAATTTTGACAAAATTTTCTACAGAAATAAAATTTTGACAATATTTTCTATGAAAATAAAATGTTGACAAAATTTTCTATACAAATAAAATTTTGTCATAATTTTCTATAGAAATAAAATTTTGTTATAATTTTCTATGGAAATAAAATTTTCTATAGAAATAAAATTTCAACAAAATTTTTTATAGGAATATAGTTTTGGCAAAATTTTCTATAGAAATAAAATTTTGTCATAATTTTCTATACACGGATGAAAAATACTGTTTTTCATATGTTTGGCTATAAACATTATATGTTTGGAACACAAATTTTTAAACACAATATTTTTGAGTGCAAGCATATAATGTTCATAAACTAGCATAACATATTTGGGACATATATGTTAATATGTTAGAACATATTATGTTTGGGACATAAAATGTTTGTAAATATAATATGCTTGGATGCAAACATATATTAATTTAGAAATAGCCTATAAACATATATGTGTTTAGTAGCTTGGAGCGCTATTTAACAGGGAGCGATATTGAATTAAGTTGGTGGTTGTTGCTTGTTATTACAAAATTAACATTTTATTTTTCCTTGGGCAATTGATCAGCTACTTCTTTGATCCTTACAAACTGTGTGGTCCGCTGTTCGAATCCCCGTCCGGCAAAAGGTAAAATTAAAATAAAAAAAATCATACAATTGAATAATTTCTTCTACAATGTTTGTATTACAGAAAAAGGTGCTAAGAACTAAAAAATTTCGTGGAAGTGAGAAAGATGTGGGGGAATATACAATTAGGCAGAAACAAAATTTTGAGCATTCAGGTCGAAAACCTATGTTGTTAGCACCTATATTACCTGTTTATTTTCATAATTCATTATGATTTTAAATACATATATAAATAAATAAATACAATTTTGAGCACAATATTGTTTGGGAGAATTTTTTTTAAGCATATAATATTTTTGGGTGCAAAATGCTTCCAAACATATTATATGTTCACATAATAACATATTGTTTTTTGGAAGACAACATTATTGAATTTGGATGCAAAAATACAAAATGTTTGGAAATTGACTACCCAAACATATATTGTTTAGACCAATATGTTTTCAAACATATTATATATTGGAAGAGATCAAACATATAAATGTTTGGGCAATAGCCAAAAATGTATATGCTTGAAGCAAAATATGTTTGGGAGTATATGTTACAGAAGCGATTTTTTGTGAGCGTGTAGATATAAAGTTTTGACAACATTTTCTATAGAATAGAAATAAAATAATATTTTCTATGGAAATAAAATGTTGACAAAATTTTCTTTAGAAATAAAATTTTGTCATAATTTTCTATAGAAATAAAATTTCGACAAAATTTTCTATAGAAATAAAATTTTGTCAAAATTTTCTATAGGAATATAATGTTGGTAAAATTTTCTGTAGAAAGAAAATTTTGACAAAATTTTGTATAGAAATAAAATTTTGACAAAACTTTCTATAGAATAGAATTAAATAAAAAAATAATAAATAAAATTTTGTCAAAATTTTCTATAGGAATATAATTTTTCTATAGAAATAAAATTTTGTCAATATTTTCTATAGAATAGAATTAAAATTTTGTTATAATTTTCTATAGAAATAAAATGTTGGCTAAATTTTCTATAGAAATAAAATTTTGACAAAATTTTCTAGAGAAATAGAAGTTTCTATAGAAATAAAATTTTAACAAAATTTTCTATTGCCAACAACTCCATGTGTCTACCTCATCTCCTTCTGGGTGTTGCAAACATTTCCTAAGCACACGTAGAGAAGGAATATAATCGCCCCAAACATTTTTCTAGAGCAAAAGAAGCTCAGATCCTTCCAAGGTTATTGTGCATAATAACCAGACTCTGGAACTCATAAAACGAAGTTTGTACAGTCGTACATAGTGTCTCCGGTTACACTTCAATTTTAAACTATATACTGGAAAAAAATATGTACGTGATATTAAAGATTCGCAATTTAGAAAATATTAAGGACAAATTTCTTTAAAATATTGAAATTTTTTAATTATAATCTTTGCTTCAAAAACTTTTTATTTATTTATTTTTTAAATTAAATATTAAAAAAAAACATTTACATGATATTAAAAATTACGCAACCTTAATTTTAGGATGCTCAAATTAGAAAATATTAAGGACAAATTTCCTTAAAATAATGAAAATAAAATTTATAATCATTGCTTCAAAAGCTGTTTTAATCCTCTAATGCCCAATCCCGCCTTTAGGCATGCTTCATTAAATAAGGAAACTTTTAGTAAAACTTACCTTAAAGCAACAAAAAAGAAAACTTAGTTGAAACTGTTCAAGAAGCTTTGCAGCATATACTGAATTTTAGCGTATATTTTTTTCTTGTTTAGTTTTTTTTTTTGCTTTGGTGTCGTTAACATTGAATATTTAATCAGCTGGCAAAAAATTGGCGCATTAGAGGGTTAACTATTTTTTTTTTTAATTAAAAATTTAAAAACAAATATTTTCATGTAAATATTTGTTTTAAATTTTTAATTAAAAAATTACGCAACCTAAATTTTAGTATGGGCAATTTAGAAAATATTAAGGACAAATTTCTTTAAAATAATGAAATTTTTATTAAAAAAAGTTTATATTCTTTGCTTCAAAAACTTTTTATTCATTAAATTTAGGACACAAATTTGGGAAATTTACGTTCCACCGTTGAATTAAGGCAAATTTTCCTTAAAGTAAAGAAACACATTTTTGCTTTAAAGAAATCGCCCTTAAATTAAGTGAAATATTAAATCTTTAGACTTAAGATAACATTGCTTCAAATATAGGCTAAGACTTATTTTCAGGATTTAGCATTTTTTGTTATTTTTTTTTTTTTTTGGGATTAAAAAAAAACAATACTTTGAAGTATACGCTATAATTTGGAGTTTTAAACTGGCATTTATAAGTAAGAGAACTGGCATCTGTGAGTAAGAGAATTAAAATTCGATAAATGAGATATGATTCTGATTCAATCACGAAATTTTAATTGATCCAATTAATTTTTTAATTGAAATGTCTTCAAACACAGTAATGATAGTATCAATTAAAAATTAATTGAAAGTGAATTAAAAAATTAATTGAAAGTTTATTAAAAAATTAATTGATACTATAAATTTGTGTGATTTTCTTGATTCAATTAAAAAATTTGTTGAATCAATTAAATTTTTAATAGAATATTTTTATACCCTCCACCATAGGATGGGGGTATATTAACTTTGTCATTCCGTTTGTAACACATCGAAATATTACTCGAAGACCCCATAAAGTATATATATTCTGGGTCGTGGTGAAATTCTGAGTCGATCTGAGCATGTCCGTCCATCTGTCTGTTGAAATCACGCTAACTTCCGAACGAAACAAGCTATAGACTTGAAACTTGGCACAAGTAGTTGTTATTGATGTAGGTCGGATAGTATTGCAAATGGGCCATATCGGTCCACTTTTACGTATAGCCCCCATAAAAACGGACCCCCAAATATGGTTTGCGATTGCTCTAAAAGAAGCAAATTTCATCCGATCAGGCTGAAATTTGGTACATGGTGTTAATATATGGTCTCTAACAACCATGCAAAAATTGGTCCGTATCGGTCCACTTTTACGTATAGCCCCCATATAAACGGACCCCCAAATTTGGCTTGCGATTGCTCTAAGAGAAGCAAATTTCATCCGATCCGGCTGAAATTTGGTACATGGTGTTATTATATGGTCTCTAACAACCATGCAAAAATTGGTCCATATCAGTCCATAATTTTATATAGCCCCCATATAAACCGATCCCCAGATTTGAACTCCGGAGCCTCTTAGAGGAGCAAAATTCATCCGATCCGGTTGAAATTTCGTACGTGGTGTTAGTATATGAGCTCTAACAACCATGCAAAAATTGGTCCATATCGGTCCATAATTATATATAGCCCCCATATAATCCAATTCCCAGATTTGGTTTGCGGATTCTCTTAGATGAGCAAATTTCATCCGATCCGGTTGAAATTTCGTACGTGGTGTTAGTATATGGTCTCTAACAACCATGCAAAAATTGGTCCATATCGGTCCATAATTATATATAGCCTCCATATAATCCGATTCCCAGATTTGGTTTGCGGATCCTCTAACAGAAGCAAATTTCATCCGATCCGGCTGAAATTTGGTACATGGTATTAGTATATAGTCTCTAAGAGCCATTCAAAAATTGGTCCATATCAGTCCATAATTATATATAGGGCCTATATAAACCGATCCCCAGGTTTGAACTCCGGAGTCACTTGGACGAGCAAAATTCATCCGATCCGGTTGAAATTTGCAACGTGGTGTTAATATATGGCCGCTAATAACCATGCCAAAATTGGTCCATATCGGTCTACAGTTATACATAGCCGATCCCCAATCACACAAAAATTGGTCCATATCGGTTCATAATCATGCTTGCCACTCGAGCAAAAATAATCTAGCAAAATTTTATTTCTATAGAAAATTTTGTCGAAATTTTATTCCTATAGAAAATTTTGTCAAATTTTATTCCTATAGAAAATTTTGTCGAAATTGTATTCCTATAGAAAATTTTGTCAAATTTTATTCCTATAGAAAATTTTGGCAAAATTTTATTTCTATAGAAAATTTTGGCAAAATTTAGTTCTATAGAGAATGTTGTCAAAATTTTATATCTTTTGAACATTTTGTAAAAATTTTATTTCTATAGAAAATTTTGTCAAAATTTTATTTCTATAGAAAATTTTGTCAAAATTTTATTTCTATAGAAAATTTTGGCAAACTTAATTATATACGTATTTAATCGGCCATTTTAAGTTTAATATATACCACGTATGGACTACGTGGTATATATTATGGTATTAAGATACCTTGTCATCGGCCAAAGTTACCGCAACCCAAATAATTCGATTGTGGATGACAGCCTTCAGAAGAAGTTTCTACGCAATCCATGATGGAGGGTACATAAGCTTCGGCCTGGCCGAACTTACGGCCGTATATACTTGTTTAAAACTCAATTAAGACTTTTTTGTGATTTCCTGGCTTCAATTAAAACATTTGTTGAATCAGTTAAATTTTTAATAGAATATTTTTTAAAACTCAAGACTTTTTTTGTGCTTTTTTTGTTTCAATTAAAAAAATTGTTGAATCAACTAAATTTTTAATAGAATATTTTTTAAAAATCAATTAAGACTTTAATTGGAAAAATTTTCGTTCATTTTTTTTTTTTGTGTAGATTTAAAACCAGATAGGTCTCTAAATGTATTTATTTAAAGAAGTCGTATCTTTGGCTCGGAATCAATACCAAAATCCTTAAGGAAAGTTCAAAATCTTTGAATCCAAGCAAGCTTTTTTTTATGTGCAGCTAAAAATAATATTGTCCTGAGACCAAAGATTTCATGTCCTTAAAATATGAATGCGAATTTTGCTTAGCATAGACGACGCATTTCTCTGATATGAAGTTTTGATTTTCTTGTCCAAAAGTCGATAAACTATTCAATGAAGTCGTTTTGTCCTTATAGTTAGGTCATTCGACTTAAAAATTAGTATCTTTACATGAAAGAAAATGTTTTTTGAATAAGGTCCGCATAACTTTAATAATTCTGAAATTTTCTTCAAAATTAATTAATTCGCCTTCAAATTTGTTGACTTTTTGTATCTTGACTAAAGCGCTTAAAAATAGAAGATGTTTTTATTATTATTATTTTTTTTTTGTTTTTTACTTGAAACATAGCATAATTGCATTATCGCATTTTTTTATATTAGGGGTATGGTAAAAAAAAAATTCTACAAAATCTCATTTAATTACGAACAACAAATTACATTAAATTAATTTGAAGTGTTTAGTAAAAAAAAAACAACCCCATATAGCATGAGACAAGACTGTGGACATGCACTAACCGGTATTGTGATCTAATCTTGTGCCGACTTTTCGACGCATTATAAAGCCAACTCCACTGTGAAGTAATGGCATAAAATCACTAGTTTTATTGATGAAAAAGGAAAAACGATTAAAACTTCATCACAACATGAAGTCGTTTGCCTATTTTACGCCAATTTACATTCAAGACAACATTGCGTGCCCGGATTGTGGTTGGTAATGGCATGACGTGGAGGAAGTTTTCCATGCTTGCCTCTTTCTAATGAATGAAATTAAAAATAAAAGTCATAACATGAATGAATTTAATGTTGGAAACGCCTAACTAACTAGCATAGAGGATAAGGGCAGCCCTAATGATGATTTCATAGTGCAAAAATAAAAATCAACAACATCAGAATAACACTAAATATAAAGTGTGAAATTTATAGCAAAAAGTTTTCTGATTAGGGCCATTCATAAATATTCTATTGGTAGACATTATAAAGCAATATATTCAGGAAGAGCAAAAATATTTACAAAATATAATAACAAAAAAACACAAAAAAGATCTCCATGGATTTCATAGGTATTTCACTAAAATACTTAGGATACTATAAAAAATAATTTTGTGTTTTCAAGCTGATATAAAAATCTTCTTAACATTCCCAAAAAACACTAATAGAAAAAGTTTCGTTATATTAACGAAATGTGTTGTTATAAGTCAACCAATGAAACAAATTCGTTAATCAACGATTTTTTTTCGTAACGTTTCGTACCATTAACGAATATCAGCGTTGCTACAATGATTTTTTTTTTTATTTTGGCCCAACATTTTTCCAAAATTGGAGCAAAATTCGTACCAGCGGACCATTTTTCCAAATTCAATTATTACTATTTAAAAGTTAAAAATTTTCCAAAATTTTACTTCGATAGAAAATTTTGTCAAATTTTTATTTTTATTCAAAATTTTTATTTCTATAGAAAATTTTGTCAAAATTTTATTCCTACAGAAAATTTTGTCAAAATTTTATTTCTATAGAAAATTTTGTCAAAATTGTATTTCTATAGAAAATTTCGTCACAATTTTACTTCTATAGAAAATAGAAGTTTATAGAAAATTTTGTCAAAATTTTATTTCTATAGAAAATTTGCCAAAATTTGATTTCTATAATAAATTTTGTCAAAACTTTATTTCTAAAGAAAATTTTGTTAAAATTTTATTTGTAAAGAAAATTTTGTCAAAATTTTATTTCAATAGGAAATTTTATCAAAATTTTATTTCAATAGAAAATTTTATCAAAATTTTATTTCCATAAAAAATTTTGTCAAAATTTTACTTCGATAGAAAAATTTGTCAAATTTTTATTTCTATTCAAAATTTTATTTCTATAGAAAATTTTGTCAAAACTTTATTTCTATAGAAAATGTTGTTAAAATTTTATTTGTAAAGAAAATTTTGTCAAAATTGTATTTCTCTAGGAAATTTTGTCAAAATTTTATTTCTATAGGACATTTTATCAAAATTTTGTCAAAATTTTACTTCGATATATAATTTTATCAAATTTTTATTTCTATTTATTTCTTTAGAAAATTTCGTCACAATTTTACTTCTATAGAAAATAAAAGTAAATAGAAAATTTTGTCACAATTTTATTTCTAAAGAAAAATTTGCCAAAATTTTATTTCTATAATAAATTTTGTCAAAACTTAATTTTTATAGAAAATTTTGTCAAAATTTTATTTCCATAGAAAATTTGTCAAAATTTAATTTCTATGGAAAATTTTGTCAAAATTTTATTTCTATAGAAAATTTTGTCAAAATTTTATATCTATAGAAAATGTTGCAAACATTTTATTTCTATAATTTTGTCAAAACTTTATTTCTATAGAAAATTTTGTTAAAATTTTATTTGTATAGAAAATTTTCACAAAATTTGTATTTCTCTAGGAAATTTTGTCAAAATTTTATTTCTATAGAAATTTTGTCAAAATTTTATTTCTATAGAAATCTCGTCAAAATTTTTTTTTCTATAGAAAATTTTGTCAAAATTTTATTCCTATAGAAAATTTCGTCACAGTTTTTCTTTATAGAAAATAGAAGTAAATAGAAAATTTTGTCAAAATTTTATTTCTATAGAAAATTTTGCCAAAATTTGATTTCTATAATAAATTTTGTCAAAACCTTATTTTTATAGAAAATTTTGTTCAAATTTTATTTGTATAGAAAATTTTGTCAAAATTGTATTTCTATAGGAAATTTTGCCAAAATTTTATTTCTATAGAAACTTTTGTTAAAATTTAATTTCTTTAGAAAATTTTGTCAAAATTGTATTTCGTCACAATTTTATTTCTATATTTCTATAGAATTATTTCTTATTTCTATTATTATTTCTTATTTCTATAGAAACTTTTGTTAAAATTTAATTTCTTTAGAAAATTTTGTCAAAATTGTATTTCGTCAAAATTTTATTTCTATCGAAAATTTTGTCAAAATTTTATTTCTATTGGAAATTTGGTCAAAATTTTATTTCTATAGAAAATTTGTCAAAATTTCATTTCTATAGAAAGTTATCGCAAGATTATATTTCTATATAAATTTTTTACATAATTTTCTTCCTATACAAAATTTTTGCATAAGTTTTTATCTATACATTTTTTTTTAATGTTTATTTCTGTACACAATGTTGGCTAAATTTTTTTCTATAGAAAATGGTGTTAAAATTTTATTTCTTTAGAAATTTTTGCCAAAATTTTATTTCTCTATAAAATTTTGAAAAAATATCGATTTGACGAAAATGGGCCAAAATCAACCAAATTTCATTTGGTCCGACCATCCGACCAAATTTCAGAATTAATAATATTTTGGACCAATTTTGGTCCGATCGGATCAAAATGGCAACCCTGACGAATATTTTCGGCCAGGCCGAATCTTATGTATGCGTATAAACCATGGATTGCATATAAACTTCTACTAAAGACTGTCATCAACAAGGGTTAGTCCATACGTGGTATATATTAGACCATAAAAAGCAGATTTTTTCATACTATATACTTACACCACGTACCAAATTTCAACCGGATCGCATTAAATTTGCTCCTAAAAGAGGCAGCGGAGATCAAATCTGAGGATCCGACTATATGAGGACTCTATATAATTATGGACCGATATGGATAATTTTTTTTATGGTTATTAGAAATCTTATAATAACAACACGTGCCAAATTTCAACCGGATCGGATGTATTTGGCTCCTCCAAGAGGCTCCGGAGGTCAAATCTGGGAATCGGTTTATAAATATTTATGGACCGACATAGACCAATTTTTGCATGTTTATTAGAGACCATATACTAACACCAAATACGAAATTTTATCCAGATCGGATTAATTTTGCTCCTCCAAGAGGGTCCGGAGGTCAAATCTGGTTTATATAGTGGGGCTATATGGGGCTGAGGATCCGACTATATGAGGACTCTATATAATTATGGATAAATTTTTGTATGGTTATTAAAGATCTTATAATAACAACACGTGCCAAATTTCAACCGGATCGGATGTATTTGGCTCCTCCAAGATGCTCCGGAAGTCAAATCTGGGGATCGGTTTATATGGGGGCTATAAATATTTATGGATCGATATGAACCAATTTTTGCATGGTTGTTAGAAACCGTATACTAACACCTCGTACCAAATTTCATCCCGATCAGATGAAATTTGCTACTCCAAGAGGCTCCAGAGGTCAAATCTGGGGATCGGTCCGATATGGGCTATTTGCAATACCATCCGACCTACATCAATAACAACTACCTGTGCCAAGTTTCAAGTCGATAGCTTGTTTCGTTCGGAAGTTAGCATGATTTCCACAGACGGACGGACAGCCGGACGCACATAACTAGATCGACTCAGAATTTCACCACGACCCAGAAAATATATACTTTATGGGGTCTTAGACCAATATTTCTATGTATTACAAACGGAATGACAAAGTTAATGATGGAGGATATAAAAATTTTGTCGGCTGAATGTTAATAAAATTTTCTTTGTGTGAATATCACCATTATTTTTCCAATTAAAATTTTAATTAATTACAAATAAAATTTTAATTGAATTTTAGAAATCTTTCAATTACAGAATTAATTGATTCAACAAATCACATTTAATTAAACCAAAAATTAATTTTACCAATAAATTTTTAATTGACGTATTGATTAATATTATCATTTCTGTGATTGAAGAAATTTTAATTAAAAATTCAATGCATCAATTATGTTCGTTATTTGAAGCAAATAATATTTTTTGCTATTTTAAAGTCACTGGAGCCTTGTGGAATATTTCAGCAACTACTTCAAAAGAAAACGTTTCATTTAGAAACGTGATTGAGATGTCTTCAATCACAGAAATGATAGTATCATTTAAAAAATTCATTAAAAGTTAATTAAAAAATGAATTGATCCAATGAAAAAATTAATTGATACTATTAATTTTTGTGATTGATTTTTGTTTCAATTAAAAAATTTGTTGAACCAATTAAATTTTTAATTGAATACTTTTTAAAACTCTATTGAGACTTTAATTGGAAAAATGTTCGTGATTTTTTTTTCGGTGTATAGGCTAAGACTTATTTTGAGGATTTAGCGTATTTGGTTTAAATTTTTTTTTTTTTGGAATCAAGAAAACAGTTTTTAATTTGAAGTATCCGCTATAATTTGGATTTTTAAATTGGCAAACATTGTTGACAAAAGTTATTTTTCTTTTAAAACGTTCTTTCGGAGCAATGTATTACTGTTTTATGCAAAGGCATAAAAATATATTATTTTTTCAAATCACATCGCAATTTAAAATCCCCAATATAAGAAAAAACACAAAAACAAATTTATTTTAAGAATGAAAATAAACGAAAACAGCAATTAATCTCTATCAAAGCCAAATGCAATTCCTCCAGCACCAAAATCTTTCTAAAGCTTGAAGCCGTATCGTACAATTAAATCATAGGAAAAAGTTTTTTTTTTTGGGATATTGCATGCGAACACTATAGCCGTAGTGTTCTTCCTATTCCGCCCCAATGTTTGAAAGTGCCAGCAAATAAAGTTCCATTTTTATTTAGTAAAAAACTTTTTGATTTCTTTATGGAAGTGGAGAGTGTTTTTTGTAATTAAATTTCGAAGAAAAGAGCAATGATGAATAAATTAACCAAAAATAAAAACGAGTTTGTATTTCATGTTTTCATCCAAACATAGAACACATTTACCATTCTTTTTTTTTCGATTTTCCAATTGGAAATCAAACTGAAATTGTTTAAGATCTTTTTTTGAGTTCTTTATTCTCGTTTTCATTTGTTTTTTGCGTGGCAGTAACTAAACAAATCGTAAATTAACAACAAAACTCAATATATAAACATTTTCCATTTATTTTGGTTATTGTAAAAAAGAAGAATAGTACAATGGAAATTTAAGTCTTCAAGACCTAGAAGCTAAAGACGTAAAAGAAAACATGCAATCATGCATTAAATCGGGTAAGCCGATGTTAGAGTCTACTAAGAATTATTTACAGTGAAATCTCTCTATCGTTACAGTTCCACATAAAAGTGTCTACGGTAGCCACGGTTGACCCAACTAGAAATTTTGTCAAAATTTTATTTCTATAGAAAATTTTGTCAAAATTTTCTCAAAACTTTATTTCTATAGCCAATTTTCTCAAAACTTTTCTATAGAAAATTTTTCCAAAATATTATTTCTATAGAAAATTTTGTCAAAATTTTATTTCTATAGAAAATTGTGTCAAAATTTTATTTCTATAGAAAATTTTGTCAAAATTTTATTTCTATAACAAATTTTGTCAAAATTTTATTTGCATAGAAAATTTTATTTCTATAGGAAATTTTGTCAAAATTTTATTTCTATAGAAAATTTTCTCCAAATTTTATTTCTATAGAAAATTTTGTCAAAATTTTATTTCTATAGAAAATTTTATAAAAATTTTATTTCTATAAAAAATTGTCAAAATTTTATTCCTATAAAAAAAATGTCAAAATTTTATTGCTATAGAAAAAATTTTATTTCTATAGAAAATTTTCTCCAAATATTATTTCTATAGAAAATTTTCTCCAAATTTTATTTTTATAGAAAATTTTCTCCAAATTTTATTTCTACAGAATATTTTGTCAAAATTTTACTTCTATAGAAAATTGTGTCAAAATTTTATTTCTATAGAAAATTTTGTCAAAATTTTATTTCTATAGAAAAATTTGCCAAAATTTTATTTCTATAGAAAAATTTGTCACAATTTTATTTCTATAGAAAAAATTGTCAAAATTTTATTTCTATAGAAAATTTTGTCAAAATTTTATTTCTATAGAAAATTTTGTCAAAATTTTATTTCTATAGAAAATTTTGTCAAAATTTTATTCCTATAGAAAATTTTGTCTAAACTTTATTTCTATAGAAAATTTTGTCAAAATTTTATTTCTAGAGAAAATTTTGTCAAAATTTTATTTCTAGAGAAAATTTTCTCCAAATTCTATTTCTATAGAAAATTTTGTCATAATTTTATTTCTATAGAAAATTGTCAAAATTTTATTTCCACAAAAAAATGTTGTCAAAATTGTATTTCTATAGAAAATTTTATCAAAATTTTATTTCCATAGAAAATTTTCTCAAAATTTTATTTTTATAGAAAATTTTCTTAAAATTTTATTTCTATAGAAAATTTTGTCAAAATTTTATTTCTATAGAAAATTTTGTCAAAATTTTATTTCTATAGAAAATTTTATCAAAATTTTATTTCTGTAGAAAATTTTGTCAAAATTTTATTTCTATAGAAAATTTTGTCAAATTTTTTTTTCTATAGAAAATTTTGTCAAAATTTTATTTCTATAGAAAATTATAAATTTTGTCAAAATTTTATTTCTATAAAATTTTGTCAAAATATTATTTCTATAGAAAATTTTGTCAAAATTTTCTTTTATAGAAAATTTTGTCAAAATTTTATTTCTATAGAAAATAAAAGTAAATAGAAAATTTTGTCAAAATTTTATTTCTATAGAAAATTTTGTCAAAACTTTATTTCTATAGAAAATTTTCCCCAAATTTTATTTCTATAGAAAATTTTGTCAAACTTTTATTTCTATAGAAAATTTTGTTAAAATTTTATTTCTATAGAAAATTTTGTCAAAATTTTATTTCTATAGAAAATTTTGTCAAAATTTTATGTCTATAGAAATTTTTTTCAAAATTTTATTTCTAGAGAAAATTTTGTCAAAATTTTATTTCTATAGAAAATTTTGTCAAAATTTTATTTCTATAGAAAATTTTGTCAAAATTTTATTTCTATAGAAAATTTTGTCAAAATTTTATTACTATAGAAAATTTTATTTCTATAGAAAATTATAAATTTTGTAAAAATTTTATTTCTATAAAATTTTGTCAAAATTTTATTTCTATAGAAAATTTTCTCAAAATTTTATTTCTATAGAAAATTTTGTCAAAATTTTATTTCTGGAGAAAATTTTGTCAAAATTTTATTTCTATAGAAAATTTTGTCAAAATTTTATTTCCATAGAAAAATTTGTCAAAATTTTATTTCTACAGAAAATTTTGTCAAAATTTTAATTCTATAGAAAATTGTGTCAAAATTTTATTTCTATAGAAAATTTTATCAATATTTTATCTCTATAGAAAATTTTGTCAAAATTTTATTTCTATAGAAAATTTTGTCAAAATTTTATTTATAAAAAATTTTGTCAAAATTTTATTTCTATAGACAATTTTGTCAAAATTTTATTTGTATAGAAAATTTTCTCAAAATATTATTTCTATAGAAAATTTTGTCAAAATTTTATTTCCATACAAAATTGTGTCAAAATGTTATTTCTATAGAATATTTGTCAAAATTTTATTTCTATAGAAAAAACGCTATAGAAAAAATTTTATTTCTATAGAAAATTTTCTCCAAATATTATTTCTATAGAAAATTTTCTCCAAATTTTATTTTTATAGAAAATTTTCTCCAAATTTTATTTCTACAGAATATTTTGTCAAAATTTTACTTCTATAGAAAATTGTGTCAAAATTTTATTTCTATAGAAAATTTTGTCAAAATTTTATTTCTATAGAAAAATTTGCCAAAATTTTATTTCTATAGAAAAATTTGTCACAATTTTATTTCTATAGAAAAAATTGTCAAAATTTTATTTCTATAGAAAATTTTGTCAAAATTTTATTTCTATAGAAAATTTTGTCAACATTTTATTTCTATAGAAATTTTTGTCAAAATTGTATTTCTATAGAAATTTTTGTCAAAATTGTATTTCTATAGAAAATTTTGTCAAAACTTTATTTCTATAGAAAATTTTCTCCAAATTTTATTTCTATATATAATTCTATATATAATAAGTTTGTCAAAATTTTATTGCTATAGAAAATTATTTTCAACATTTTAGAAAAGCAGGAAAGTCTGTTTTTACATAGAGCGCCATCTCTGATGCACATTACAAAAATTTATAATTTGAATTCATTGCAGTTGCTTTTGTTATAAAATAATTTTATTTTTTCACATGAAAAATGTTCGGAGAACGTAGAGAGTAATCATGTGGTGAAAATAGGCCCGACTTTTTAAAAACTGGGCAAAAGTTCTCCGATTTGGGTGATATTTCCAAGGAAGGTTAGTGGTGATGTCTTGACGAATAAAGGGGTGTCGTTCGATTTTTGTTTAAAGTGCAATAAAAAAAAAATTCTCCGATTTACTTGAGATTTACAGAGAAACGCCGTGAGGTTATGAATTTTTTATGAGGTACCTGATTTTTTAATATTTGGATGGGAAGGGGGACCTCCCCCTTGCCCGACTTTTTCAAAATTGGAATATATTATCCGATATGCTTGTATATATGCGAGTTTGTATTTCATGTTTTCATCCAAACATAGAACACATTTACCATTCTTTTTTTTTCGATTTTCCAATTGGAAATCAAACTGAAATTGTTTAAGATCTTTTTTTGAGTTCTTTATTCTCGTTTTCATTTGTTTTTTGCGTGGCAGTAACTAAACAAATCGTAAATTAACAACAAAACTCAATATATAAACATTTTCCATTTATTTTGGTTATTGTAAAAAAGAAGAATAGTACAATGGAAATTTAAGTCTTCAAGACCTAGAAGCTAAAGACGTAAAAGAAAACATGCAATCATGCATTAAATCGGGTAAGCCGATGTTAGAGTCTACTAAGAATTATTTACAGTGAAATCTCTCTATCGTTACAGTTCCACATAAAAGTGTCTACGGTAGCCACGGTTGACCCAACTAGAAATTTTGTCAAAATTTTATTTCTATAGAAAATTTTGTCAAAATTTTCTCAAAACTTTATTTCTATAGCCAATTTTCTCAAAACTTTTCTATAGAAAATTTTTCCAAAATATTATTTCTATAGAAAATTTTGTCAAAATTTTATTTCTATAGAAAATTGTGTCAAAATTTTATTTCTATAGAAAATTTTGTCAAAATTTTATTTCTATAACAAATTTTGTCAAAATTTTATTTGCATAGAAAATTTTATTTCTATAGGAAATTTTGTCAAAATTTTATTTCTATAGAAAATTTTCTCCAAATTTTATTTCTATAGAAAATTTTGTCAAAATTTTATTTCTATAGAAAATTTTATAAAAATTTTATTTCTATAAAAAATTGTCAAAATTTTATTCCTATAAAAAAAATGTCAAAATTTTATTGCTATAGAAAAAATTTTATTTCTATAGAAAATTTTCTCCAAATATTATTTCTATAGAAAATTTTCTCCAAATTTTATTTTTATAGAAAATTTTCTCCAAATTTTATTTCTACAGAATATTTTGTCAAAATTTTACTTCTATAGAAAATTGTGTCAAAATTTTATTTCTATAGAAAATTTTGTCAAAATTTTATTTCTATAGAAAAATTTGCCAAAATTTTATTTCTATAGAAAAATTTGTCACAATTTTATTTCTATAGAAAAAATTGTCAAAATTTTATTTCTATAGAAAATTTTGTCAAAATTTTATTTCTATAGAAAATTTTGTCAAAATTTTATTTCTATAGAAAATTTTGTCAAAATTTTATTCCTATAGAAAATTTTGTCTAAACTTTATTTCTATAGAAAATTTTGTCAAAATTTTATTTCTAGAGAAAATTTTGTCAAAATTTTATTTCTAGAGAAAATTTTCTCCAAATTCTATTTCTATAGAAAATTTTGTCATAATTTTATTTCTATAGAAAATTGTCAAAATTTTATTTCCACAAAAAAATGTTGTCAAAATTGTATTTCTATAGAAAATTTTATCAAAATTTTATTTCCATAGAAAATTTTCTCAAAATTTTATTTTTATAGAAAATTTTCTTAAAATTTTATTTCTATAGAAAATTTTGTCAAAATTTTATTTCTATAGAAAATTTTGTCAAAATTTTATTTCTATAGAAAATTTTATCAAAATTTTATTTCTGTAGAAAATTTTGTCAAAATTTTATTTCTATAGAAAATTTTGTCAAATTTTTTTTTCTATAGAAAATTTTGTCAAAATTTTATTTCTATAGAAAATTATAAATTTTGTCAAAATTTTATTTCTATAAAATTTTGTCAAAATATTATTTCTATAGAAAATTTTGTCAAAATTTTCTTTTATAGAAAATTTTGTCAAAATTTTATTTCTATAGAAAATAAAAGTAAATAGAAAATTTTGTCAAAATTTTATTTCTATAGAAAATTTTGTCAAAACTTTATTTCTATAGAAAATTTTCCCCAAATTTTATTTCTATAGAAAATTTTGTCAAACTTTTATTTCTATAGAAAATTTTGTTAAAATTTTATTTCTATAGAAAATTTTGTCAAAATTTTATTTCTATAGAAAATTTTGTCAAAATTTTATGTCTATAGAAATTTTTTTCAAAATTTTATTTCTAGAGAAAATTTTGTCAAAATTTTATTTCTATAGAAAATTTTGTCAAAATTTTATTTCTATAGAAAATTTTGTCAAAATTTTATTTCTATAGAAAATTTTGTCAAAATTTTATTACTATAGAAAATTTTATTTCTATAGAAAATTATAAATTTTGTAAAAATTTTATTTCTATAAAATTTTGTCAAAATTTTATTTCTATAGAAAATTTTCTCAAAATTTTATTTCTATAGAAAATTTTGTCAAAATTTTATTTCTGGAGAAAATTTTGTCAAAATTTTATTTCTATAGAAAATTTTGTCAAAATTTTATTTCCATAGAAAAATTTGTCAAAATTTTATTTCTACAGAAAATTTTGTCAAAATTTTAATTCTATAGAAAATTGTGTCAAAATTTTATTTCTATAGAAAATTTTATCAATATTTTATCTCTATAGAAAATTTTGTCAAAATTTTATTTCTATAGAAAATTTTGTCAAAATTTTATTTATAAAAAATTTTGTCAAAATTTTATTTCTATAGACAATTTTGTCAAAATTTTATTTGTATAGAAAATTTTCTCAAAATATTATTTCTATAGAAAATTTTGTCAAAATTTTATTTCCATACAAAATTGTGTCAAAATGTTATTTCTATAGAATATTTGTCAAAATTTTATTTCTATAGAAAAAACGCTATAGAAAAAATTTTATTTCTATAGAAAATTTTCTCCAAATATTATTTCTATAGAAAATTTTCTCCAAATTTTATTTTTATAGAAAATTTTCTCCAAATTTTATTTCTACAGAATATTTTGTCAAAATTTTACTTCTATAGAAAATTGTGTCAAAATTTTATTTCTATAGAAAATTTTGTCAAAATTTTATTTCTATAGAAAAATTTGCCAAAATTTTATTTCTATAGAAAAATTTGTCACAATTTTATTTCTATAGAAAAAATTGTCAAAATTTTATTTCTATAGAAAATTTTGTCAAAATTTTATTTCTATAGAAAATTTTGTCAACATTTTATTTCTATAGAAATTTTTGTCAAAATTGTATTTCTATAGAAATTTTTGTCAAAATTGTATTTCTATAGAAAATTTTGTCAAAACTTTATTTCTATAGAAAATTTTCTCCAAATTTTATTTCTATATATAATTCTATATATAATAAGTTTGTCAAAATTTTATTGCTATAGAAAATTATTTTCAACATTTTAGAAAAGCAGGAAAGTCTGTTTTTACATAGAGCGCCATCTCTGATGCACATTACAAAAATTTATAATTTGAATTCATTGCAGTTGCTTTTGTTATAAAATAATTTTATTTTTTCACATGAAAAATGTTCGGAGAACGTAGAGAGTAATCATGTGGTGAAAATAGGCCCGACTTTTTAAAAACTGGGCAAAAGTTCTCCGATTTGGGTGATATTTCCAAGGAAGGTTAGTGGTGATGTCTTGACGAATAAAGGGGTGTCGTTCGATTTTTGTTTAAAGTGCAATAAAAAAAAAATTCTCCGATTTACTTGAGATTTACAGAGAAACGCCGTGAGGTTATGAATTTTTTATGAGGTACCTGATTTTTTAATATTTGGATGGGAAGGGGGACCTCCCCCTTGCCCGACTTTTTCAAAATTGGAATATATTATCCGATATGCTTGAAATTTTCAGGGAAGCTTGAAGGGGGCGGGGTGTTTAGGTAAAAACCAGCTACTTTAATTGTCGTTATTTGGTGAGGAGGGGGCCTCCCCTTTGTCCGACATTGTTTAAAGTACAGTGAAAAAAATAATAAAATTTGTCGACTTACTGAAATTTTACGGAGCACTTGGGGGAGATTATGATTTTTTAATATTTGTTCGTAGAAAAATAAAAGGGCACAGGAGACCACATTTTTCGTCATGTACATACCGTGAAACAATGTTCTCCGTGTCCCATACTTTAACAAATATTAATATGGTCAATTTTTACGTACTTTTACTTTTTCCGATTTATTGGACGGTATGTTGAGGAGAAGTATACCTCCCCTTGACAAAGCACGCTTGAAATTCACAGGGAATACAGAACAATTAAAAAAACAAAACATTTGTTGAAAGAGAACACCCCCCTACCCGACGTTTGTTAAGCCGGTCCGTTTTACATCTGCATAACCGCCCTATTTCTGTATATAAACGAAAAATCAAGTAGTCCGATTTTTTCTGAAATGTACGGGACACGTGTGTGGAAGCCATGGAGCGATTAATCAGTACTTCAGTTTTTGTCTCAGGCTTCCCCTGATCCTACTCTTTAAAAAAGTCAGCTCTTTTCGAATTGGTTTTCAGATCGAAGGATGTGGTTGACTAAGTTAACGAAAATAGGCTTCGGAAGGCGCAGCGAAGCGGGCCGGGTTACTCTAGTCTGTGATAAAGTTTTAAATATCGTTGCCAAAAGAAAACAAGCTCTGTAATTTTTTTACTTAGTTTTTTATTTATTTATTTTTGAAATTATTTTAAATTTGTGTTTAATGTTATGGTGTTCCTGTGCCGTTTAATCCAAGATTAATTTACTTTAATTTTATCTATTTCATTATTTTTTAACTTAATGTCATTTCATGTAATTAAAAAAATCTTTTAATTCCCATTAATAATATCGGACTAATATGCAACCCTGTAATTGCATATTCTTCGTTTCACCGTGACACTATTTTATCAATGTTGTAGATTTGTTTGTATATTTTTTGAAGTTTCATTTGCAGGACAATCAATGTTTCTTTAATGATTTGCACAAAAAAAAAATTGTTTATTTATTAAAACTCTAGACAAAAACAACTCCACTTCGATATCAATTGAGATGGACGAGTTGCGATCACATTAGGAATTCAATTTCGTTCTTGCATTTCATTAGAGGCTCCACTTGAAAACGTCATAAATGTAGGGAGATTGGTTTTATTTGATTTTACTTTGGAATTCAATTCAATTCAATCTCATTGCATGGTGAATATTCAATGATCAATATGAACGTAAAGGCATCGTTGCTATATCTGATGCCATCATGGCTGGAATAACTGATCCCCTCGGCCTATGATTTATGGTGAAAATTAAGTCAAGTACCCATGCCATAGTCAGGATATTTACCATGAAGATTTATGACGTCTGCCCCGAGATGAAGTTGTTTGTTTAAGCAAATAATCATAATAACAGAGATTTACAGGCCATTCATTTTCTATTAGGGAATTGCAGCAAAGCAGCCGTTTGCAAGGGAGACATAGAACCATTGGGGGCTGGGAGTTAAGTCTTGATGAAAATATGGTTGGAGTATTTCAGTCACGTAGTTTCATTCATTTCGCTTTATTTCTTTGAGGTAAGGCTTTTTGAAAATATTTTGTGATGTTTTTTTCCTTTTATAAAATGTTCACAAATCGCCAAGAATTATGACTGACTAACTCAGTAAAATTCTCAATCATATTGATCGTAATAAAAGGTTTAAGCAATTTGTTTGTTTATTCACAAACAGGGAGGACAAGTAAAAAACAAAAAAAATCGTCGAAATTTTAATATGAGATATAATAAATCTTAGAAAAATAGTTTCCATAAACGGTTGCCACAGTTGGTAGTATTCTACCATGAAATGATTTTTTTACTGTTTGGTAGATTGCAAATTTTGGTAGATTTTGCAAAAAATTCCTCTAAAACTAAGATATACTTCAATTTTATATAATTATGACAAAATTTCTATAGTAAAAAAACATTTTCTATAGTAAAAAAATTGACAAAATTTTCTATAGAAAAAAACTTTGACAACATTTTCTATAAAAATACATATTCTCAAAAGAAAAAAAAATGTCAAAAAATATTTTTTCCATAGAAATAAAATTTTAACAAAATTTTCTATAGAAATAAAAGTTTGACAAAATTTTCTATAAAAAAAAAATTTGACAAAATTTTCTATCAAAATAAAATCTTGACAAAATTTTCTATAGAAAAAAATTTATCAAAAATTTTTATCAAAATTTTGACAAAATTTTCTATAGAAATAAAAGTTTGACAAAATTTTCTATAGAAATATTTTTTTTACAAAAATAAAATTTTGACAAAATTTTTCTATAAAAATAAAATTTTGACAAAATTTTCGATCAAAATAAAATCTTGACAAAATTTTCTATAGAAATAATTTTTTTTACAGAAATAAAATTTTGACAAAAAATTTCTGTAGAAATAAAATTTTGAAAAATTTTTCAAAAAATTTTCTATAGAAATAAAATTTAGACACAATTTTCTATGGAAATAAAATTTTTACAAAAATTTTCTCTAGAAATAAATTTTTGACAAAATTTTCTATAGAAATAAAATTTTCAGAAAATTTTCTATAGAAATAAAATTTAGACAACATTTTCTATATAAATAAATTTTTGACAAAATGTTCTATAGAAATAAAATTTTTACAAAATTTTCTATAGAAATAAAATGTTGACAAAATTTTCTATAATAATAAAATTATGACAAAAATTTTCTCTAGAAATAAAATTTTGACAAAATTTTCTATAGAAATAAAATTTTCAGAAAATTTTCTATAGAAATAAAATATTCAGAAAATTTTCTATAGAAATAAAATTTTCTACAGGAATAAAATTTTGAGAAAATTTTCTATAGGAATAAAATATTGAGAACATTTTCTATAGAAATGCATTTTTGAAAAAATGTTGTATAGAAATGAAATTCTGACAACATTTTCTATAGAAATAAAATTTTGAGAAAATTTTCTATAGATACAAAATTTTGACAAATTTCTTCAAATTTGTTAGATTATTTTAGCCCTACACCCTTTGACCTTAGCCACACGATTACTTACTTTCAGTGTATTTTGTATGAATATTTTTTTAAGTGAAATGAAAAAAATTCTGTAGAAATAAAATTTACCAAATTTTTCAGAAAATTTTCTATAGAAATAAAATTTTGCCACAATTTTCTATGGAAATAAAATTTTTACAAAATTTTCTATAGATATAAAATGTTGACAAAATTTTCTATAGTAATAAAATTATGACAAAAATTTTCTCTAGAAATAAATTTTTGACAAAATTCTCTATAGAAATAAAATTTTGACAAAATTTTCTATAGAAATAAAATTTTCAGAAAATTTTCTATAGAAATAAAATATTCAGAAAATTTTCTATAGAAATAAAATTTTCTACAGGAATAAAATTTTGAGAAAATTTTCTATATGAATAAAATATTGAGAACATTTTCTATAGAAATGCATTTTTGAAAAAATGTTGTATAGAAATGAAATTCTGACAACATTTTCTATAGAAATAAAATTTTGAGAAAATTTTCTATAGATACAAAATTTTGACAAATTTCTTCAAATTTGTTAGATTATTTTAGCCCTACACCCTTTGACCTTAGCCACACGATTACTTACTTTCAGTGTATTTTGTATGAATATTTTTTTAAGTGAAATGAAAAAAATTCTGTAGAAATAAAATTTACCAAATTTTTCAGAAAATTTTCTATAGAAATAAAATTTTGCCACAATTTTCTATGGAAATAAAATTTTTACAAAATTTTCTATAGATATAAAATGTTGACAAAATTTTCTATAGTAATAAAATTATGACAAAAATTTTCTCTAGAAATAAATTTTTGACAAAATTCTCTATAGAAATAAAATTTTCAGAAAATTTTCTATAGAAATAAAATTTTCAGAAAATTTTCTATAGAAATAAAATGTTCTACAGGAATAAAATTTTGAGATAATTTTCTATAGGAATAAAATATTGAGAACATTTTCTATAGAAATGCATTTTTGAAAAAATTTTGTATAAAAATGAAATTCTGACAGCATTTTCTATAGAAATAAAATTTTGAGAAAATTTTCTATAGATACAAAATTTTGACAAATTTTTTCAAATTTGTTAGATTATTTTAGCTCTACACCCTTTGACCTTAGCCACACGATTACTTACTTTCAGTGTATTTTGTATGAATATTTTTTTAAGTGAAATGAAAAAAATTCTGTAGAAATAAGATTTACCAAATTTTTCAGAAAATTTTCTATAGAAATAAAATTTTGCCACGATTTTCTATGGAAATAAAATTTTTACAAAATTTTCTATAGATATAAAATTTTTACAAAATTTTCTATAGATATAAAATGTTGACAAAATTTTCTATAGTAATAAAATTATGACAAAAATTTTCACTAGAAATAAATTTTTGACAAAATTCTCTATAGAAATAAAATTTTCAGAAAATTTTCTATAGAAATAAAATTTTCAGAAAATTTTCTATAGAAATAAAATGTTCTACAGGAATAAAATTTTGAGATAATTTTCTATAGGAATAAAATATTGAGAACATTTTCTATAGAAATGCATTTTTGAAAAAAAATTGTATAAAAATGAAATTCTGACAGCATTTTCTATAGAAATAAAATTTTGAGAAAATTTTCTATAGATACAAAATTTTGACAAATTTCTTCAAATTTGTTAGATTATTTTAGCTCTACACCCTTTTTGACCTTAGCCACACAACTACTTACTTTCAGTGTATTTTGTATGAATATATTTTTAAGTGAAGTGAAAAATTTTCTGTAGAAATAAAATTTTGACAAATTGTTCAGAAAATTTTCTATAGAAATAAAATTTTGCCACAATTTTCTATGGAAATAAAATTTTTACAAAATTTTCTATAGGAAATAAATTTTGACAATATTTTCTATAGAAATAAAAGTTTGACAAAATTGTCTATAGAAAAAATTCGGGGAAAATTTTATGTATAAGTAAAATTTTAACAAAATTTAGATTTAAAATTAGAAATAAATGTTTCAGAAATTTTTCTATAGAAATAAAATTTTCAGAAAATTTTCTATAGGAATAAAATTTTTAGAAAATTTTCTATAGAAATAAAATTTTCAGAAATATTTCTATAGAAATAAAATTTTCAGAAAATTTTCTTTAGAAATAAAATATTGAGAAAATTTTGTATAGAAATAAAATTTTTAGAAAATTTTCTATAGAAATAAAATTTTCAGAAAATTTTCTATAGGAATAAAATATTGAGAAAATTTTCTTTAGAAATAAAATATTGAAAAAATTTTCTATAGAAATGCATTTTTGAAAAAAATTTCTATTGAAATAAAATTTTGAAAAAATTTACTTCAGAAATAAAATTTTGAATAAATTTTCTATAGAAATAAAATTTTTACATAATTTTCTATAGAAATAAAATTTTGACAAAATTTTCTATAGAAATAAAATGTTGACAAAATTTCTATAGAAATTAAATTTTGATAAAAATTACTTAGAAACAAAATTTTCTCGAAAAAATTAGACAATTTTTCAAAATTTTATTTCTATAGAAAATGTTCTACCCTAACATCAAGACACATCAAAATATACCAAAACAGAGAGAATTCTACCAAACTACCAAACAGTAAAAACATACCATTCTTCGTAGAATTCTACCAATTGTGTCACCGTGAAGGGGAACCATTTTTCTAATAATTATTAAATTTCGTATTAAAAATGTCGGCAATTTTAAACCTAAATTACGATCAATATGATTGTGTATTTTACTGATTTAGACAGTCATAATTCTTGGCGATTTGTGAAAATTTTATAAAATTTTCAGAAAATTTTCTATAGAAATAAAATTTACAGAAAATTTTCTATAGCATTAAATCTTGACAAAATGTTCTATAGAAATAAAATGTTCAGAAACTTTTCTATAGAAAACAAATCTTGACAAAATTTTCTATAGAGTTAAAATTTTCTATAGACGTAAAATTTTCTATAGACGTAAAATTTTCTATAGAAATAAAATTTTCAGAAAATTTTCTATAGAAATAAATTTTTGACAAAATGTTCTATAGAAATAAAATTTTCAGAAACTTTTCTATAGAAATAAAATCTTGACAAAATTGTCTATAGAGTTAAAATTTTCTATAGAAATAAAATTTTGACAAAATTTTCTATATAGAAATAAAATTTTCAGAAACTTTTCTATAGAAATAAGATCTTGACAAAATTTTCTATAGAATTAAAATTTTCAGAAAATTTTCTATAGAATTAAAATTTTCAGAAAATTTTCTATAAAAATAAAGTTTTGACCATATTTTCTATAAGAAATAAAATTTTCAGAAACTTTTCTATAGAAATAAAATTTTCAGAAAATTTTCTATAGAAATAAAATTTTTAGAAACTTTTCTATAGAAATAAAATTTCCAGAAAATTTCTAGAAATAAAATCTTGACAAAATTTTCTATAGAATTAAAATTTTCAGAAAATTTTCAATAGAAATAAAATTTTCTATGGAAATAAAGTTTTGACAAAATTTTCTATAGAAATAAACTTTTCAGAAAATTTTCTATAGAAATTAAATTTTCAGAAAATTTTATGTAGTAATAAAATTTTCAGAAAATTTTCTATATTAATAAAATTTTCTATAGGAATAAAATATTGAGCACATTTTGTATAGAAATAAAATTTTCAGAAAATTTTTTATAGAAATAAAATTTTGACAAAATTTTCTATAAAAATAATTTTTTTCTAATTTTACAATTATTAATCGAGCTATATGGACAGATTTTAGATTAAGGAACATGATTAATAGAGTCATCGAAAAGAAAACGCCAGATACAAATCTATACATGCCTGGACTGTACATGTTTCGATTCGGGCGAATGAATCACAGCCTCTAGTATAGATCTGGCTGGAATATATATGGAAAGATGATGTACAGTGGGAGAAAAGAGGATTCGATTTGTAAGAGGAAAATTCCCAAATGTTTTCTCCATAAGGAGTTAGCATAAAGGGCCCAAAATTGAGTTATCCCTCCCAGCCAGATCTATACTAAATTTTGTGGAAAGATTCATTCGCCCGAATCGAAACATGTACAGTCCAGGCGTGTATAGATTTGTATCTGGCGTTTTCTTTTCAATGACTCTATTAATCATGTTCCTTAATCTAAAATCTGTCCATATAGCTCGATTAATAATTGTAAAATTAGATATAATGCATTTGGACGTTAATTGCCTGTTTCGGTATCAGGCTAACATGAAATATAATAAATAAATTTTTGACAAAATTTTCTATAGAAATTAAGATTTAACAAAAGTTTCTTTTCAGAAAATTTTCTATAGAAATAAAATTGTCAGAAAATTTTCTGTAGTAATAAAATTTTCAGAAAAGTTTCTATAGGAATAAAATTTTCAGAAAATTTTCTATAGTAATAAAATTTTCAGAAAATTTTCTATAGGAATAAAATATTGAGCACATTTTCTATAGAAATAAATTTATCAGAAAATTTTATATAGAAATAAAATTTAGATAAAATTTTCTATATAAATAAATTTTTGACAAAATGTTCTATAGAAATAAAATTTTTACAAAGTTTTCTATAGAAATAAAATGTTGACAAAATTTTCTATAGTAATAAAATTATGACAAAAATTTTCTCTAGAAATAAATTTTTGACAAAATTTTCTATAGAAATAAAATTTTCAGAAATTTTTCTATAGAAATAAAATTTTCAGAAACTTTTCTATAGAAATAAAAATTTCAAAAAATTTTCTATTGGATTCAAATTTTCAGAAAATTTTCTATAGAAATGAAATTTAAAAAAAAAAAAAAAACTATAGAAATAAAATTTTCTATAGGAATAAAATTTTGAGAAAATTTTCTATAGGAATAAAATATTGAGAACATTTTGTATAAAAATGCATGTTTAAAAAAATTTTGTATAGAAATGAAATTCTGACAACATTTTCTATAGAAATAAAAATAAAAAAATAAAATTTTCAGAAAATTTTCTATAGAATTCAAATTTTCAGAAAATTTTCTATAGAATTCAAATTTTCAGAAAATTTTCTATAGAAATAAAATTAAAAAAAAAAACTATAGAAATAAAATTTTCTATAGGAATTAAATTTTGAGAAAATTTTCTATAGGAATAAAATATTGAGAAATATTTTCTATAAAAATGCATATTTGAAAAAAAATTTCTATAGAAATGAAATTCTGACAACATTTTCTATAGAAATAAAATTTTGAAAAAATTTTCTATTGATACAAAATTTTGACAAATTTCTTCAAACTTGTTAGATTATTTTAGCTCTAACATACACCCTCTCTGACCTTAGCCACATGATTACTTACTTTACTTGTATGAATATTTTTTTAAGTGAACATATACCGAAAAATGAATTCTCACTAATAAAGTTTTAACTTTTTTCTTATGTTTAATTTCAGATCTTTAAAGAGGCGATAAATAAAGGCCCATTCAATTAGCAAAACTAAAAAAGCGTCAAAAAAAGTCATATCATCACTAAATAAACAAGACCTGCTGCAATCAGCAAATCATCTTCCCAAAACAATTTGCACTGTCATTCGTCAATGTAACATTTGAACTTGACTCTTTTAACCAGGAAACACAAGGAGACAAGTTAACGAGGTAAACAATCATCACATAGACTGGGTTAGATATCGAAGACACTTGATACCAATCACTTGAATCAAAGGAAAGGATATCAGCAACAACAACGAAGACAACTTCAATCACTAAATGTTAATTGAACATTGACAGCGCCATCTGTTGTCCGGTAGTTTTTATAAAAAGTAACCACCATCAATTCTACAACGGATGTGATTGATTGACAAGTGAAATATTTTGCTCTCATTATTCGTAAACATTTAGAGAATCCAAAGGCAAAATCCCATACAATTTTTTTTTCTTCTTTTATATAAGAAAAAAAAAACGAAAACAGAGATTGGAAAAATCTTGATATATTGAAAAAAAAGAAAACAACCAAATCACAACAAAGACTCAATTGTTGTGTCTTGTCTTCGCAATTGTATGACCTCATTGCCCATTATCCTTCAGTTTAATACTTAGCCTGAAGGCCAAGCTTTTTTAGAGCCCATAGCGAAGCATTTTAACATAACCCCAAAGGGAATACCTCTTCAAAACTTGCTATTGACTCACAGAGACCACCAAATTTCTTTGCACCCGGAGTAACAGCAAAATTTTACAAAATTTTCATCTTCTATCGAATACCTCCCTTTGGAATCAAAGATTTCTCAACATCATGATTGGACGCTTATTTCGGGCTCATGGGGAGTTCTGTGCCTCACACCCATGGGAGGTGATTGTAGCACTGCTTACAGTGACAGCTTGTATGCTGACGGTTGACAAGCAGCAATACTTCACAAGTACGGCTGCTTCGGATGGTGGTGGCGGCGTCGGTGGTGGCGGTGGTGGTATCCCTAATTCAGCTACATCGAGTCGCTATCGACCTTGCCATGGTTGGACGCAATCTTGTGATGGCCTGGAGGCTGAATACAATGCAGCCGATGTCATTGTCATGACAATTGTACGATGTGCCGCTGTCCTCTATTGCTACTATCAATTTTGCAGTCTCCATAAATTGGGTTCCAAATATATTCTGGGTAAGTAGGTCATCAGCATATGTATGCATGCATGCTATGATGCTCGTAGGGAGAAACTATTATTGATGGTCACATTGCATACGCGTATGCAATGGATTTACAAGTAGAACAATTTTCCTCCTAACGATTTATTAGTTGAGATGACATATGGGCTAGAGATCCCATATGCCATCGAAGAAGTTGATATGGAAATAAAAACATAATACAGGGTGTGTGATATATATTGCAACCAAATTCAGGCTACTAGCAATTCTAAATTGCATGTAGAAATAAAGTTATTCGTTATGAAATTCATGTTTTATATTTGGCTGGAAAATCCCCAGTGACTATCGTTAGAGCCCTCCTGCTTTTAAATGCGAATAAATATTTTGCTCGTTACCGTGATATTGGCAGTGTTGTAACGCTTCCAAAAAGTGGACAAATGTCAAAATTTTATTTCTATCGAAAATTTTGTCAAAATTTTATTTCTATAGAAAATTTGGCCAAAATTTTATTTCTATAAAAAAATTTTGTCAAAATTTTATTTCTATAGAAAATTTTTTCAAAATTTTATTTGTATAAAAAATTTTGTCAAAAATTTATTTATATAGAAAAATTTCTCAAAATTTTATTTCCCTAGAAAATTTTGTCAAAATTTTATTTCTATAGAAAATTTTATCAAAATTTTATTTCTATGGAAATTTTTTTCAAAATTTTATTTCTATAGAAAATTTTTTCAAAATTTTATTTCTATAGAAAATTTTTTCAAAATTTTATTTCTATAGAAAAATTTGTCAAAATTTTATTTCTATGGAAAATTTTGTCAAAATTTTATTTTTATGGGAAATTTTGTCAAAATTTTATTTCTATAGAAAATTTTCTCAAAATTTTATTTCTATAGAAAATTTTCTCAAAATTTTATTTCTATAGAAAAATTTTCTCAAAATTGTATTTCTATAGAAAATTTTGTCAAAATTTTATTTCTATATAAAATTCTGTCAAAATTTTGTTTCTATAGAAAATGTTGTCAACATTTTATTTCTATAGATAATTTTGTCAATATTTTATTTCTATAGAAAATTTTGCCAAAATTTTATTTCTATAGAAAATTTTGTCAAAATTTAATTTCTATAGAAAATTTTGTCAAAATTTAATTTCTATAGAAAACTTTGTCATAATTTTATTTCTATAGAAAATTTTGACAAAATTTTATTTCCATAGAAAATTTTGTCAATATTTTATTTCTACATAAAATTTTGCCAAAATTTTATTTCCATAGAAAATTTTGTCAACAATTTATTTCTATAGAAAATTTTTTCAAAATTTAAATTCTATAGAATATTTTGTCAAAATTTTATTTCTATAGAAAATTTTGTCAACATTTTATTTCCACAGAAAATTTTGTCAAAATTTTATTACTATAGAAAAATTTGTCAACATTTTATTTCTATAGAAAATTTTGTGAAATTTTTATTTCTATAGAAAAATTTGTCAAAATTTTGTTTCTATAGAAAACATTCCCCAAATTTATTTTCTATAGACAATTTCGTCAACATTTCATTTCCACAAAAATATTGTCAAAATTTTATTTCTATAGAAAATTTTGTCAAAATGTTATTTCTATAGAAAATTTTGTCAAAATTTTATTTCTATAGAAATTTTTTTCAAAATTTTATTTCTATAGAAAATTTTGTCAAAATTTTTTTTCTATAGAAATTTTTTTCAAAATTTTATTTCTATAGAAAATTTTTTCAAAATTTTATTTCTATAGAAAATTTTTTCAAAATTTTATTTCTATAGAAAATTTTCTCAAAATTTTATTCTATAGAAAATTTTGTCAAAATTTTATTTCTATAGAAAATTTTGTCAAAATTTTATTTCTATAGAAAATTTTGTCAATATTTTATTTCTAAAGAAAATTTTCTCAAAATTTTATTTCTATAGAACATTTTGTGAAAATGTTATTCTATAGACCATTTTGACAAAATTTTATTTCCATAGAAAATTTTTTTCAAAATTTTATTTCTATAGAAAATTTTTTCAAAATTTTATTTCTATAGAAAATTTTTTCAAAATTTTATTTCTATAGAAAATTTTGTCAAAATTTAATTTCGATATAAAATTTTGTCAAAATTTTATTTTTTTAGAAAATTTTGTCAAATTTTTTTTTATAGAAAAAATTGTCTAAATTTTTTTTTCTATAGAAAATTTTGTCAAAGATTTATTTCTATAGAAAATTTTGTCAAAATGTTATTTCTATAGAAAATTTTGTCAAAATTTTATTTCTATAGAAAATTTTGTCAAAATTTTATTTCTATAAAAATTTTTTTCAAAATTTTATTTCTATAGAAAATTTTTTCAAAATTTTATTTCTATAGAAAATTTTGTCAAAATTTTATTTCTATAGAAAATGTTGTCAAAATTTTATTTCTATAGAAATTTTTTTCAAAATTTTATTTCTATAGGAAATTTTGTCAACATTTTATTTCTATAGAAAATTTTGTCAATATTTTATTTCTATAGAAAATTTTGTCAACATTTTATTTCTAAAGACAATTTTGTCAAAATTTTATTTCTATAGAAAATTTTGTTAAAATTTTATTTCTATAGAAAATCTTTTCAAAATTTTAATTCTACAGAAAATTTTGTAAAAATTTTATTTCTATAGAAAATTTTGTCAAAATTTTATTTCCATAGAAAATTTTGTCAAAATTGTATTTCTATAGAAAATTTTGTTAACATTTTATTTCTATAAAAAATTTTGTCAAAATTTTATTTCGATAGAAAATTTTGTCAAAATTTTATTTCTATAGACAATTTTGTTAAAATTTTATTTCTATAGAAAATTTTGTCAATATTTTATTTCTATAGAAAATGTTGTCAACATTTTATTTCTTTAGAAAATTTTTTCAAAATTTTATTTCTATAGAAAATTTTGTCAAAATTTTATTTCTTTAGAAAATTTTGTCGGGTTGAGCTTAAGACCTTAGTTGTCATAGCTATTAAACTTTTTTAAGTTATCAATTTTAATTGTAACTTAATAATGAATAAATAAATAAAATAAATTATCGGGAAAATATCGAATATCAATCCGTTGGATTTTCGGCTGTAGAACATTTGAAGAGTAAGGTTTTCACTAAAACATATCAAAGTCTCGATCATCTCAAGGCGCCATTTCACCGGGAGTGGGCCAAAATACCGCGGAGCCAGAATTTGACGGCCATAATTCGTGCCGACAAAATATAGCGCTTTACTTTTGTGTTAGTTAGATATCATCCACCCTGTATATATAAAATTACATTAATTCCGTTTTCAAATGTGGTAGTTGCTACATTGTTTTGTAGGAAAAGGACCGACTAAAGTTGTTTGTTTTCATTAAATAAAGTTTCTTTACATCGGTTTGTGTGTGCCCAGTATTGTGGTCTATAAATAGAACTGCTTGACTGTATATGTTGCCTGTGCGTTGATAACGATAATTGTGTTTTTTTTTAATGACAATAAGAGCTACAAGGCGCAGTGGATAGTGTCTCTGCATACAAACTACATGGTCCGCGGTTCGATTCTCCGTTTGGACGAAAGATAAACTTTGAAAAATGTATAAACTCATATTCGAATTTGTAAATTTTGGTACTAAATATTTTGTATTAAAGAAAAAATGCTGAGAACAAAATAAATTACAAAAACTTGAATTAGTGTTTATTAACTTGTTTTCACATCATGTAAAAGAGTCAACGTTTATCACAAGAAGTCTATAATTTCGTTTCAAACAAACTACCTTACAGCAAAACACAAATGGTAGACAATGGTTGTTTGTCTAAAATTTCGTTTGGGAGAAATGAATTCAGGTGCATGATTTCTCCAACCACGTAAAGTCTAAAATTCTATTTTGCAACTATAAAATACTTTAAATACCTAAGCATTAAGTGCCCACAAAAAATTTTCTGATTCTATCACGAAATTAATTGATCCAATTAATTGTTTAATTAAAATGAATAAAATGACTTCAATCACATAAATTATAGTATCAATTAAAAAATTAATTGAAAGTCAATTAAACAATTAATTGATACAATTAAAAAATTAATTGATATTATTAATTTTTGTGATTGATTTTTGTTTCAATTAAAAAATTTGTTGAATCAATTAAATTTTTGTTTTTAATTGAATATTTTTTTAAAACTCAATTATGACATTAATTGGAACAATTTTCGTAAAATTTTTTCTGTGTTACTTCAGTATCCAATTAATTTTTTAATTGAAATTATTTCAATCCCGAAAATGCAAGTATCACAAGCACAGAATTAATTATAAATATAAAAAATTAAAAAAAAAATAATTGAAAGTCAATTAAACAATTAATTGATCCAATTAAAAAATTAATTGATATTATTAATTTTTGTGATTGATTTTTGTTTCAATTAAAAAATTTGTTGAATCAATTATTTTTTTGTTTTTAATTGAATATTTTTTAAAACTCAATTAAGACATTAATTGGAACAATTTTCGTGAAATTTTTTCTGTATTACTTCAGTATCCAATTAATTTTTTAATAGAAATTATTTCAATCCCAAAAATGCAAGTATCACAATCACAGAATTAATTATAAATATAAAATATACTTGATTAAAAAAAAAAATAATTAATTAATTAATTTTTTCGACACTTTTTTAATTGATTCAATTTTTTTTTAATTTTTAATTGATTCAATTAAAATTTTGAATTGATTTTGATCGCAAAACTCAATTTCTTATTTGATTAAATTTTAATTACTTAAATTGTTTACATTTAAGTGAAATACTTTTCTTGTATTTTTATAAACTAAAAAAAATAAATAATTTTCAACTACACAGAAAAATGTTTGTTTCTCGAATTCAATAATGAAATTAATTAAACCAATTAATCGCAAAAATTGTAGTATCAAACACAGAAAAAAATATGCTTTTTTAAAAAATTAATTGGTCTCTTCCGGCGCATTCAGTTAATTTTTTAATTAGTTCAATTAACTTTAATTAAAAATGTAAAAAATGTTCAATCATTTTCATAATTGATTTTATTTTAAGTTAATTGTTTAATTGATAACGTTTTTAACTTAAATCAACGTTTTCATTGAAAATATTTAGGTGATATTTTTAATAGGAAATATATTATTATTATTATTATTTGATTAAAAGGTTAATTACGATAATTTATTTAAACATGTACATTCAATTAATTGTTTAATTAGTTCAATTAGTTTTAATTGAAATCTAAAATTTTTCCATAATTTTATAATTGACTTTATTTTTAATTTTATTAAAAAGTTAATTGTACCACTTAATGTTTTAATTGGTTATGTTTTTAAATTTATATTTCAATTCAAATCAATTTTTTTATTTGAAAATATTTAGGTGATATTTTTTATTCTGTGTAAACGCTATTGAGAATTTGAAAACAAAAAAAAATAATTTTTAATTAAATTACAAGAAAATATTACACTAATAAAAATAAATTCCTAATATATGCAATCAAAAACATTTAAACCTCAACCTCGCATGATGGTCAAAACAAAAATGTTTCGTACGATTGTCCTTTACAATTTGATTAAGCACAAGACATTGCAAATTAAACAAAAGAGCATAATTAAAAAAACCTTCACGAAAGATTTATTAAAGCGTAGTGGAGAACTACTTTAAGATGTTGTATAAATTTAATAATAATTAAACACAAATATTGCACATCATAAAGTTTAAATAAAAAAGTCCATAATAAATTTCAAATTTTCCAAAGGCCGTTGCACATGATTGACGATATTTAGTTGGCATTGAGTTGGCCCTCTAGCATGACTTTTAGTGTTTGCCTATTGGCACTGTATGTAATTTGAACAAAAATTAAAGAGGTGTGAGATTTACTTAGAGATTGATTTTTTTTTTGGCTAATATTTATGACATTTTATTCAAAGCTTGTCTATTAGGTCATACGTAATAATAAATATAACAGGGAATTTTCAAAAGAAACTGCCTGTGGCGATAGTTGCTGAATTTAAAACACTTGGAGTCAAAGCAAACATAAAGGGTGATACGGTCAAAATTTGGTCAAGGGAAAACGCGCGTAAATCGGTGAAATCGTTTATTTAAAAAATCAAATTAAATTTCTTTTTCAAGTTCAATTAGTATAAAATTCAGGAAAAATATTCAGTTAGGCTTTCGCTTTTCCAAATCCGAATTGCCGGGCCTCACGCTTGACACCTGCCATCAGATTTTGTACAGCCACCTTGTCCACCTTCTTCGCCACAGAAAGCCAGTTTGCCTTGAACTGCTGCTCGTCCTTAGCAGTTTTTTGGTCTTCTTTAGGTTCCGCTTGACAATAGCCCAGTATTTCTCAATTGGGCGGAGCTCTGGTGTGTTGGGAGGGTTCTTGTCCTTGGGAACCACCTGCACGTTGTTGGCGGCGTACCACTCCATGGCCTTTTTACCGTAATGGCAAGATGCCAAATCCGGCCAAAACAGTACGGAGCAACCGTGTTTCTTCAGGAAAGGCAGCAGACGTTTATTCAAACACTCTTTCACGTTTCTTGGTTGACAGTCCCGGAAGCTATGAAAATGCTGCTTTTCAAGCCACAGGTACAGATGGCTTGCCAAACCAGATATTTCTTTGCGAACTTTGACAGTTTTATGTGCTTGAAAATATCTGCTACCTTTCCCCTTCCTTTTGCCGTATAAAACTCCTGTCCCGGAAGCTGCTTGTAGTCGGCTTTGACGTTTGTTTCGTCGTCCATTACCACGCCGGGAAACTTCGTCAGCATCGTCGTGTACAGCATCCGGGATCGCGCTTTGGCCGTCGTATTTTGTTTATCATCGCGATTTGGAGTCACTACCTTCTTGTAAGTCGATAGTCCGGCTCGTTTTTTGGCTCAATGCACGGTTGTAGACGATACACCCAGCTTATTTGCGGCATCTCGGAGAGAGAGGTTAGGGTTTCGCTTGAAACTACCGGCAACTCTCTTTGTCGTCTCAGCGGCTTCAGGTTTTCGATTTCCCCCCGATCCAGACTTCCTGGCTGTCGACAAACGTTCCCCAAACACTTTAATTACATTTGTAACGGTTTGGCAACTTTTAGTTATTTTGCCAGCTTTGCGTGCGAATAGATCGGATTTTCGCGATGCGCAAGCAAAATTTTGATACGCTGCTCTTCTTGCTTGGACGGCATTTTGACAACTGAAGAGTGAATTCCAAAATCAAAATAGGAGCAACATTCTACACACACCTTCAAAATGAGGGGTGTTCAGGTTTTTGAAATGCAAAATTGAAAGAAATGCATCAAGTTTATATTGACCAAATTTTGACCGTATCACCCTTTATCGCTCTGAAATTTTATAAATAAATCCAAGATACAGATTATGAGACTATTATTGAAAATTTAAAATTATCTTAGCTATTCTAATACACCACAACTCGAAATTCTAAAGTCGGACTCGACTTCAAGTATAAAATATGCCATGATTGAAGTAAAAATCGTTTTTAGTATAAAGTCTTAAAATAAGTCTCCTATTTTTATACCCTTCACCACTACTGTGGTACAGGGTATAATAAGTTTGTGCATTTGTATGTAACGCCAAGAAGGAAAAGTCTGAGACCCATCGTTTAGTATACCGATCGTCTTAGAATTAAATTCTGAGTCGATTTAGCGATGTCCGTCTGTCTGTCTGTCTGTCCGTCTGTCTGTCTGTCTGTTGATATATTTTTGTGTGCAAAGTACAGCTCGCAGTTTTAGTCCGATTGTCCTAAAATTTGGTATAGGATCCTGTTTCGGCTCAAAGACGATCCCTATTTATTTTGGAAAAAATCGGTTCAGATTTAGATATAGCTGCCATATATATTTTTCACCGATCTGGTCATAATTGGCGTGTATATCAACCGATCTTCCTCAAATTCCGTACATCCGAATATTTTATGAGTCTCGAAAAACTTGCAAAATATCAGCCAAATCGGTTCAGATTTAGATATAGCTCTCATATATAGCTTTCGCCCGATTTACACTCATTTGCCCACAGAGGCCAATTTTTTGCTCCGATTTAGTTGAAATTTTGCACAGGGAGTAGAATTAGCATTGTAGCTATGCGTGTCAAATTTGGTTGAAATCGGTTCAGATTTAGATATAGCTCCCATATATAGCTTTCGCCCGATTTACACTCATATGACCAAAGAGGCCAATTTTTTGCTCCGATTTAGATGAAATTTTGCACAGGGAGTAGAATTAGCATTGTAGCTATGCGTGTCAAATTTGGTTGAAATCGGTTCAGATTTAGATATAGCTCCCATATATAGCTTTCGACCGATTTACACTCATATGACCATAGAGGCCAATTTTTAACTCCGATTTAGTTGACATTTTGCACAAGGGGTTGAATTAGCATTGTCGCTATGCGTGCCAAATTTGGTTGAAATCAGTTCAGATTTAGATATAGCTCCCATATATATGTTTTTCAGATTTCGAAAAAAATGGTCAAAATACCAACATTTTCCATGTAAAATCGCCACTGTTTAGTCGAAAAGTTGTAAAAATGACTCTATTTTTCCTTAACTTCTAATGCATATATATCGAGCGATAAATCATAAATAAACTTTTGCGAAGTTTTCTTAAAATTGCTCCAGATTTAAATGTTTCCCATATTTTTTTACTAACATTGTGTTCCACCCTAGTGCATTAGCCGACTTAAATTTTGAGTCTATAGATTTTGTAGAAGTCTATCAAATTCTGTCCAGATCGAGTGATATTTAAATGTATGTATTTGGGACAAACCTTTATATATAGCCCCAACACATTTGACGGATGTGATATGGTATCGAAAATTTAGATCTACAAAGTGGTGCAGGGTATAATATAGTCGGCCCCGCCCGACTTTAGACTTTGCTTACTTGTTTTTATGTGATTTTTCCCATTGGACCCTGTAGACCAATTGCAAATATCTTCTTTATTATTTCCTTACTTTTAACAGTGAAGAAAAGCGTTCTCCATATTTTCTATAATTTTTCAGTTTGCTATACTTTTATGCAAATTAAAATACCCAAATAAATGTAAAATAACAAAGGTCAGTAATCAGTAAAAATCTAGTTTTTATTTGCAAATCATCTCGGTAGAAAATCGATGAGCCTTCCCTTTCCATTTCTATGAAAGAAATTCGACAGCCATTTCTATTTTATTTTTCTATAAAAATTCGATATTCATGAAATATTTTATAAAAATTCAATTTTCATGAAATTCTCTATGAAAATTCAATGTGTATCAAATTTTCTATGAAAATTCGATATTATTCAAATTTTCTATGAAAATTCGATATTGTTCAAATTTTCTATGTAAATTCGATATTGTTCAAATTTTCTATGAAAATTCGATATTGTTCAAATTTTCTATGAAAATTCGATATTGTTCAAATTTTCTATGAAAATTCGATATTCTTCAAATTTTCTATGAAAATTCGATATTCTTCAAGTTTTCTATAAAAATTCGATGTTCGTCAAATTTTCTATAAAAATTCGATGTTTATCAAATTTTCTATAAAAATTCGATGTTCATCAAATTTTGTATAAAAATTCGATGTTCATAAAATTTTCTATAAAAATTCGATGTTTATCAAATTTTCTATAAAAATTCGATATTTATCAAATGTTATACGAAAATTCGATATTCATCAAATTTTCTGTGAAAAATCGATATTCATCAAATTTTCTATAAAAATTCGATGATCATCAAATTTTTTATGAAAATTCGATATTCTTCAAATTGTCTATGAAAATTCGATGTGCATAAAATTTTCTATAAAAATTCGATATTCATTAATTTTTCTATGAAAATATGATCAAATTTTATATAAAAATACAATGTCATGGAATTTTCTTTGAAATTCCCTATAAAAATTCGAAGTTCATGAAATTTTCTATAAAACTTCGATTTTCATAAACATTTTCTATAAAAAATCGATGCTTTTCAAATTTTCTATGAAAATTCGATAATCATAAAATTTCTTATGAAAATTCGACATTCATTAAATTTTCTATAAAAATTCGATATTCATTAAATTTTCTATAAAAAATCGATGTGAATCAAATTTTCTAGGAAAATTCGATGTTCATCAAATTTTCGATAAAAATTCGATGTGCATCAAATTTTCTATGAAAATTCGATATTCTTCAAATTTTCTATAAAACTTCAATATTCATTAAATTTGCTATGAAAATATGATCAAGTTTTATATAAAAATACAATGGTCATCGAATTTTCTTTGAAATTCCCTATAAAAATTCGAAGTTCATGAAATTTTCTATAAAACTGCGATTTTCATAAACATTTTCTATAAAAATTCGATGCTTTTCAAATTTTCTATGAAAATTCGATAATCATAAAATTTCTTATGAAAATTCGACATCATTAAATTTTCTATAAAAGTACGATATTCATCACATTTTCTATAAAATTGCGATGTTCATCAGATTTTCTGTAAAAATTCGATGTGAATCAAATTTTCTATAAAATTCGATGTGCATAAAGATTTCTATAAATATTCGATGTTCATCACATTTTCTATGAAAATTCGATGTTCATCAAATTTTCTACGAAAAATCGATGTTCATCAAATTTTCTATGAAAATTCGATGTACTTCTCTTTCCATTTCTATGAAAGAAATTCGACAGCCATTTCTATTTTATTTTTCTATAAAAATTCGATATTCATGAAATATTTTATAAAAATTCAATTTTCATGAAATTCTCTATGAAAATTCAATGTGTATCAAATTTTCTATGAAAATTCGATATTATTCAAATTTTCTATGAAAATTCGATATTGTTCAAATTTTCTATGAAAATTCGATATTGTTCAAATTTTCTATGAAAATTCGATATTATTCAAATTTTCTATGAAAATTCGATATTGTTCAAATTTTCTATGAAAATTCGATATTCTTCAAATTTTCTATGAAAATTCGATATTGTTCAAATTTTCTATGAAAATTCGATATTCTTCAAATTTTCTATGAAAATTCGATATTCTTCAAGTTTTCTATAAAAATTCGATGTTCATCAAATTTTGTATAAAAATTCGATGTTCATAAAATTTTCTATAAAAATTCGATGTTTATCAAATTTTCTATAAAAATTCGATATTTATCAAATGTTATACGAAAATTCGATATTCATCAAATTTTCTGTGAAAAATCGATATTCATCAAATTTTCTATAAAAATTCGATGATCATCAAATTTTTTATGAAAATTCGATATTCTTCAAATTGTCTATGAAAATTCGATGTGCATAAAATTTTCTATAAAAATTCGATATTCATTAATTTTTCTATGAAAATATGATCAAATTTTATATAAAAATACAATGTCATGGAATTTTCTTTGAAATTCCCTATAAAAATTCGAAGTTCATGAAATTTTCTATAAAACTTCGATTTTCATAAACATTTTCTATAAAAATTCGATGCTTTTCAAATTTTCTATGAAAATTCGATAATCATAAAATTTCTTATGAAAATTCGACATTCATTAAATTTTCTATAAAAATTCGATATTCATTAAATTTTCTATAAAAATCGATGTGAATCAAATTTTCTAGGAAAATTCGATGTTCATCAAATTTTCGATAAAAATTCGATGTGCATCAAATTTTCTATGAAAATTCGATATTCTTCAAATTTTCTATAAAACTTCAATATTCATTAAATTTGCTATGAAAATATGATCAAGATTTATATAAAAATACAATGGTCATCGAATTTTCTTTGAAATTCAACCTCAATTACTTAACTCTTTTGTATGGCTACAAGAAATGCAGTGAGTTAAAATCCTTATTTAGAATGCAAAACAAGGCTTTAAAAATAGTTGCGAACTTGCCAATAACTTATCCTACTACAACTTTGTATACAAGTGTTTTCCCAATTGTATTGCCTATTTATGGAATTTATAAGATGCAGCTGTTATTATATGTTTATAAATGTATCCACAAAATAGGGCATCACACAATAAATTTTTCCATTAATCAAAATTATTTTAATACGAGAAATAATAGCAATTTAAGAATCGGTTGGTGTAGACTTGAGCTCACAAAACAAAAAATTGAACATGTTGGAAGCATAGAATTTAATAAATTGCCGAAAGAACTGAAATCTACAAACAGAATTTCCATCTTTAAACATCGTTTAAAAGCCTTTTTATTGGAACATATAGATAAATTTTTGAATTGAATTGTGTTCATGTAATGAATTTTTGAATATTTCACAACAACAATATTCCATGGTTTTGAACTGTTAATTTTATTAAATCTTATATTTAAAAAAAAAGCCAACTAGCCTCTCTAATGTCTTAAAGACACTGAGGCGTTAATAAATAAACAGAAACAGTATTTAAAACTTTAGTTATTACAGATATATATATTTTTTTTAACAATATGTTAATTTAGTTTTATAACTTGTTTGTTACTATACTGTTAGAAAACATGAAATAAATAAATTACAAAAAAAAAAATCGAAGTTCATTAAATTTTCTATAAAAATGCGATTTTCATAAACATTTTCTATAAAAATTCGATGCTTTTCAAATTTTCTATGAAAATTCGATAATCATAAAATTTCTTATGAAAATTCGACATCATTAAATTTTCTATAAAAGTACGATATTCATCACATTTTCTATAAAATTGCGATGTTCATCAGATTTTCTGTAAAAATTCTATGTGAATCAAATTTTCTATAAAATTCGATGTGCATAAAGATTTCTATAAATATTCGATGTTCATCACATTTTCTATGAAAATTCGATGTTCATCAAATTTTCTATGAAAATTCGATGTACTTATCTTTCCATTTCTATGAAAGAAATTCGACAGCCATTTCTAATTTATTTTTCTATAAAAATTCGATATTCATGAAATATTTTATAAAAATTCAATTTTCATGAAATTCTCTATGAAAATTCAGTGTGTATCAAATTTTCTATGAAAATTCGATATTTTTCAAATTTTCTATGAAAATTCGATATTGTTCAAATTTTCTATGAAAATTCGATATTGTTCAAATTTTCTATGAAAATTCGATATTGTTCAAATTTTCTATGAAAATTCGACTACCTTTTATATGAAAATTCGATATTCTTCAAATTGTCTATGAAAATTCGATGTGCATAAAATTTTCTATAAAAATTCGATATTCATTAATTTTTCTATGAAAATATGATCAAATTTTATATAAAAATACAATGTCATGGAATTTTCTTTGAAATTCCCTATAAAAATTCGAAGTTCATGAAATTTTCTATAAAACTTCGATTTTCATAAACATTTTCTATAAAAATTCGATGCTTTTCAAATTTTCTATGAAAATTCGATAATCATAAAATTTCTTATGAAAATTCGACATTCATTAAATTTTCTATAAAAGTACGATATTCATCACATTTTCTATAAAATTTGCGATGTTCATCAGATTTTCTGTAAAAATTCGATGTGAATCAAATTTTCTATAAAATTCGATGTGCATAAAGATTTCTATAAATATTCGATGTTCATCACATTTTCTATGAAAATTCGATGTACTTCTCTTTTCATTTCTATGAAAGAAATTCGACAGCCATTTCTAATTTATTTTTCTATAAAAATTCGATATTCATGAAATATTTTATAAAAATTCAATTTCCATGAAATTCTCTCTGAAAATTCGATATTCTTCAAATTTTCTATGAAAATTCGATATTCTTCAAATTTTCTATGAAAATTCGACATTCTTCAAATTTTCTATGAAAATTCGACTACCTTTTATATGAAAATTTGATATTCTTCAAATTGTCTATGAAAATTCGATGTGCATAAAATTTTCTATAAAAATTCGATATTCATTAATTTTTCTATGAAAATATGATCAAATTTTATATAAAAATACAATGTCATGGAATTTTCTTTGAAATTCCCTATAAAAATTCGAAGTTCAAGAAATTTTCTATAAAACTTCGATTTTCATAAACATTTTCTATAAAAATTCGATGCTTTTCAAATTTTCTATGAAAATTCGATAATCATAAAATTTCTTATGAAAATTCGACATTCATTAAATTTTCTATAAAAATTCGATATTCATTAAATTTTCTATAAAAATTCGATGTGAATCAAATTTTCTAGGAAAATTCGATGTTCATCAAATTTTCGATAAAAATTCGATGTGCATCAAATTTTCTATGAAAATTCGATATTCTTCAAATTTTCTATAAAACTTCAATATTCATTAAATTTGCTATGAAAATATGATCAAATTTTATATAAAAATTCAATTGTCATCGAATTTTCTTTGAAATTCCCTATAAAAATTCGATGTTCATGAAATTTTCTATAAAACTACGATTTTCATAAACATTATCTATAAAAATTCGATGCTTTTCAAATTTTCTATGAAAATTCGATAATCATAAAATTTCTTATAAAAATTCGACGTTCATTAAATTTTCTATAAAAAATCGATATTCATTAAATTTTCTATAAAAATGCGATGTTCATCAAATTTTCTGTAAAAATTCGATGTGAATCAAATTTTCTATAAAATTCGATGTGCATAAAGTTTTCTATAAATATTATATGTTCATTAAATTTTCTATGAAAATACGATGTGCATCAAATTTTATATAAAAATTCAATGGTCGTCGAATTTTCTATAAAATTCGATATACAAATTCGAAACAAATTTTCTATAAAAATTCCATATTCATCAAATTTTCTACAAAAGTTATATATTAAATAAGATATTCATCGAAATTTCTAGAAAAAAATCGATGTTCATAAATTTTCTAGAAAAAAAATCGATGTTCATCAATTTTCTATAAAAATTCTATGCTCATCAAAATTTCTACAAAAGTTCGATATGTATAAAATTTTCTATCAAAATTCGATATTGATCGGATTTCCTATGAAAATTCGATATTCATCAAATTCTTTATGAAAATCCGATATTATTCATAAAATTTTTTATGAAAATTCGATATCCATCAAATTTTTTATAAAAATTCGACGTTCAATTTCTCTAAAAATTCGATTTTCATAAAATGTTCTGTAAAAATTCGATGTTCATCAAATTTTTTGTGAAAATTCGATGTTCATCAAATTTTCTATAAAATTTCGTTCATCCAAATGTTCATCAAATTTTCTATAAAATTTCGATGTTCATCATATTTTCTGTAAAAAATCGATTTTCATAAAATTTTCTGTAAAATTCGATGTTCATCAAATTTTTTGTGAAAATTCGATGTTCATCAAATTTTCTTTAAAAAATCGATTTTCATAAAATTTTCTGTAAAATTCGATGTTCATCAAATTTTTTGTGAAAATTCGATGTTCATCAAATTTTCTATAAAATTTCGATGTTCATCAAATTTTCTATAAAAAATCGATGTTCATCCAGTTTTCTAGAAAAAATCGAATTTCATCAAATTTTCTATAAAAATTCAATGGTCATAAATATTCGAGATCTTCATCAAAAACATATCCGGCTGTAAATGAAACTACTATGCTTGAATGATTAAAACATAGAAGGAAAAATATTGTTAAAAATTTTTTATGCAAAAAAAAAACTATATGAATAGACTTGGTGAACAATTTCTGTTTTCTACTATTCATCAATGGTGAAAATATAGAAGGAAAAGTATTGTTAGAATTTTTTTTATGAAAAAAAAAATATATATGAATAGACTTGGTGAACAATTTCTGTTTTCTTCTTTGCTGAACACAATCCTCCGAACAATGGGTCAACAAAAGAATATGATGTAATCTTCAAACGTCTTACGGCTAAAGGTTATGATGATTTGAGATAATGGAAACGCCTAAGATAATGGGTACATAAGAATGCCATAAGTAGTTGAAATTGTCAACCACTACCCAGCAAATAGAGAGAGAGGTTCCAAAAACGTAGTTTGGATGATAAGTTGGCGACCCGGAAGTAGTGCAAATTAGTCATTGTGGCAAATACAAAAAAAATTTAAGTTAAAATTTTCTAAAATTAACCCACATTTTCTTTAATGCTGGGTTCACTCCTGGTTTCAAAAAAAAACTGAAAACACTTTCTTGTAATAAGTTTATAAAAAAATCATCATCATATTTATCTCTCCATATGCCTAATGAGCATCCTTCTGCACATTGACAAAACCCGAAAGACATCAAAGTGCAATTTATTGTAATTAAATCTTCTCTATGCTACGTCACACTTTAGATTTGCTGTTGTATTCAAATTCTTCCTCCTTTTTTGTAGTGAAACCATTTTTGCACTGATTTCAGTTGGACGGCAGGCAGGCATATCACGTCAATGACGTGAATCATGTCAAGGTTACAACCAAAATAAGCTGACTCCTCTGCTTCACTGGCTGACATTATTGAAATGGAGGGCAGGCAAATTCATATGCATGATATGAGCATAAAAATTTATCTCCTCACCTTCCTTTGGTTTCTTCAATGGAACTAAAGCCTGTATTCACGCCAACAAAATCGCTAACATTAATCGCTGGTATTACCTGTAATTCACAGCGATAAAAATCTGTTAATGGTAAAGAAAAAGACCCTGCAAACCGTTTGCCGATTAAATGCGCCTGAGAGAATATCAGGTGTAACTTAACTTTTTTTGGGGGAATGAGAAACGTGTGATATTGAATATTATAAGAGCTGTAGGAGATTATACAAAGAGGATAGTGAATAATAGGGTAGGTCTTATGATGGCGGAAAAGACATATTTATTTATTTTATTGCAAATTTTGTTAAAATTTTATTTCTAAAGAAAATTTTGTCCAAATTTAATTTCTAAAGAAAATTGGTCAACATTTTATTTCTATCGAAAATTTTTGCAAAATTTTATTTCTATAGAAAATTTGGTCAAAATTATTTTTTCTATAGCAAAATTTTGTCAAATTCTATAGAAAATTTTCTCAAAATTTTATTTCTATAGAAAATTTTGTCAAAATTTTATTTCTATAGAAAATTTTGTCAAAATTTTATTTCTATAGAAAATTTTGCCAAATTTTATTTCTATAGAAAATTTTGTCAAAATTTTATTTCTATAGAAAATTTTGTCAAAATTTTATTTCTATAGAAAATTTTGCCAAAATTTTATTTCTATGGAAAATTTTGTCAAAATTTTATTTCTATGGAAAATTTTGTCAAAATTTTATTTCTATGGAAAATTTTGTCAAAATTTTATTTCTATAGAAAATTCCGTCAAAATCTTATTTCTATAGAAAATTCCGTCAAAATTTTATTTCTACAGAAAATGTTTGCAAAATTTTATTTCTATAGAAAATTTTGTCATAATTATTTTTTCTATAGCAAAATTTTGTCAATTTTATGTCTATAGAAAATTTTCTCAAAATTTTATTTCTATAGCAAATTTTGTCAAAATTTTATTTCTATAGAAAATTTTGTCAAAATTTTATTTCTATAGAAAATTTTGTCAAAATTTTATTTCTATAGAAAATCTTCTCAAAATTTTATTTCTATAGAAAATCTTCTAAAAGTTTTATTTCTATAGAAAATTTTTGTCAAAATTGTATTTCTATAGAAAATTTTTGCAAAATTTTATTTCTATAGAAAATTTTCTCAAAATTTTTTTTTCTATAGAAAATTTTGTTCAAATTTTATTTCCATAGACAATTTTGTCACAATTTTATTTCTATAGAAAATTTTCTCAAAATTTTATTTCCATATAAAATTTTCTTAAAATTTTATTTCTATAAAAAAGTTTCTCAAAATTTTATTTCTATACAAAATTTTGTCAATTGTATGTCTATAGAAAATTTTCTCAAAATTTTATTTCTATAGAAAAATTTGTCAAAATTTTATTTCTATAGAAAATTTTGTCAAAATTTTATTTCTATAGAAAATTTTGTCAAAATTTTATTTCTATAGAAAATTTTGTCGAAAAAATGAACTTTTATTTCTATAGAAAATTTTTGCAAAATTTTATTTCCATAGAATATTTTCTCAAAATTTTATTTCTATAGAAAATTTTCTCAAAATTTTATTTCTATAGAAAATCTTCTCAAAAATTTTATTTCTATAGGAAATTTTTGCAAAATTTTATTTCTATAGAAAATTTTTGCAAAATTTTATTATAGAAAATTTTTGCAAAATTTTATTTCTATAGAAAATTTTGTCAAATTTTTATTTCTATAGAAAATTTTCTCAAAATTTTATTTCTGTACAAAATTTTGTCAATTTTATGTCTATAGAAAATTTTCTAAAAATTATATTTCTATAGAAAATTTTTTTTCTAAAGAAACAAACATCTGAATTTATAACCAAAAATCAACTGTTTCTATGCATTTCAGTCGATCAATAGAAATCATTCTATATACAGAAACAGACTGTTACTCTTCCACATGCCATAGTATTTCCAAACAGACTTTGATTCCTCCTGAAAGTATGCAAAGACAAATTCGATTGTAGGCAGGGTTGCCAGTTTGGTCCGATCGGACCAAAATTGGTCCAAAATATTATTATTAATTTTTAAATTTGGTCCGATGTGGGTCAAAATGGAATTTGGTTGATTTTGGTCCATTTTCGTCAAATCGGTAATTTTTTTGAATTTTCTATAGAAATAGAATTTTGACAAAAATGTTCTATAGAACAAATGTTTCTAAATTGTCTACAGAAATAAATTTTTGACAAAATATCCTTTAGAAATAAAATTTTGACAAAATTTTCTATAGCAATAAAATGTTGACAAAATTTTCTATAGAAATAAAATTTTGTTAAAATTTTCTATAGACGTAAAATTTTATCAACATTTTCTATAGAAATAGAATTTTTACAAAATTTTCTATAGAAATAGAATTTTGACAAAATTTTCTATAGAATAAAATTTTGACAAAATTTTCTAAGAAGTAAAATTTTGAAAAATTTTACAACATTTTCTATAGAAATAAATAGAAATAAAAATTTTGAATAAAAATAAAAATTTTGAACAGAAATACAAATTTGACAAAATTTTCAATCGAAGTAAAATTTTGGAAAAATTATATTAAATTAATTTGGAAAAATGGTCCGTTGATACGAATTTTGGTCCAATTGTGGAAAAATGTTGGTCCAAAATAAAAATTCATTGTGGCAACGCTGATTGTAGGTAAACCAGATACTCACCTAACATATATTAGCAATTTCCAGGAGTTATATAAAATGAAACCAATGATCAAATAAAAAATAATAATTTTTAGATTCATTTAGACCTTATTTTGAAAAATATAATAATTCATTTAATTATTAAATTTTTCCTTTATGAAAAAATAATACAACACACTTTTTTGTGCCACCTTTTATTGTGAATGACATTTTTTGTGCCACTGTATTTTTGTATATATTTACAAAGAATTTCAATGCGACATATGTAGATATTTTTACTAATTGAATTCTGTTTTTTTTTTTATTTTCTAGGTATTGCTGGATTATTTACAGTTTTTTCAAGTTTTATATTTACAACAACTATAATAAAGTTCCTAGGCAGTGACATAACAGACTTAAAGTAAGTTTTTCTATCATCTCTATCCATAAACTATTCCGCAATTAATATCAAACTTTTCTTTTCGTGTTACAGAGATGCCCTATTCTTCCTATTACTCTTGATCGATCTTTCCAATTCGGGAACATTGGCTCAATTAGCCTTGGCGGGAACAAATCAAGCAGAAGTTACACAAAATATAGCAAGAGGCCTTGAACTATTGGGACCTGCCATATCTCTGGATACAATTGTGGAAACTCTTGTAATTGGAGTTGGTACCCTATCTGGAGTTCAACGTCTTGAAGTGCTATGCACATTTGCCGTAATGTCGGTCATAGTCAATTATGTGGTCTTCATGACATTCTATCCGGCATGTCTGTCTCTCATCTTGGATTTATCACGTAATGGCGTGGATATGTCATTGGTAAGAGCTAAAGCAAAAGATTCCATCATCCTAAAAGCTCTGAACGATGAGGAGCAAAAAGCCAATCCTGTTGTACAACGTGTGAAAATCATTATGACCACGGGTTTAATGATTGTCCATATCTATAGTCGTATGGTGTTCTCAAATGGTGACTATGAGAGTGTCGATAAGACGCTAACGCCTCAATTGAACATGAATGTCAATAATAATCGAACTGAATCTGGAGAATTGAGTGATTTAATTATAAAGTAAGTGAAATGATCATATATAGAATTAATGTGTAACTTTAATTGGTTGGGTGTATATTTACATTCTAAAAATAAATCTCCGCGAAAGAATGAAGCCTGCCCATTTTTGTCGGCTGTGTCTGACGCTCAATCTGTGCCATTTCTATAGAAAATTGTCGTCAACAATTTACTTCTATCTCAAATTTTGTCAAAATTTTCTTTCTATAGAAAATTTTGTCAAAATTTTTTTTCTATAGAAAATTTTGTCCAATTTTTATTTCTATAGAAAATTTTATCAAAATTTTATTTCTATAGAAAATTTGGTCAAAATTTTATTTCTATAGAAAATTTTGTTAAAATTTTATTTCTATAGAAAATTTTGTCAAAATTTTATTTCTATAAAAAACTTTGTCCAAATTTTATTTCTATAGAAAACTTTGTCAAAATTTTATTTCTATAGAAAATTTTGTCAAAATTTTATTTGTATAGAAAATTTTGTCAAAATTTTATTTGTATAGAAATTTTGCCAAAATTTTATTTCTATAGAAAAATTTGTCAAAATTTTGTTTCTATAGAAAATTTTGTCAAAATTTTATTTCTATAGAAAATTTTGTCAAAATTTTATTTCTGTGAAAATTTTGTCAAAATTTTATTTCCGTAGAAAATTTTGTCAAAATTTTATTTCCATAGAAAATTTTTTCAAAATTTATTTCTATTGAAAATTTTGTCAAAATTTCATTTCTATCGAAAATTTTGTCAAAATTCAATTTCTATAGAAAATGTTGTCCAAATTTTATTTCTATATAGAAAATATTCTCAAAATTTTATTTCTTTGATTTATTTTGTTTCTTATTCGATCTTTTTCTGTTTTAATAAAAATGCTTTATTTTGTCAAGCTTGAGATCTATTTTGTTTTTATTCTTTTCAATTCATCCGTCCTAATATTTCGCAATTTTCTTTGAATTGCTTCATCAGAGGTGTATGATCTATAAACATTTGTTATAATATTAATTAATCAATTAAGTTTAAATTCATTAATTATCTATAAACATTTGTTATAATATTAATCTCTATAGAAAATTTTATCAAAATTTTATTCTTTGAAAATTTTGTCAAAATTGTATTTCTATAGAAAATTTTGCCAAAATTTTATTTCTTTAGAAAATTTTATCAACATTTTATTTCTATAGAAAATTTGGTCAAAATTTCATTTCTATAGCAAATTTTGTCAAAATTTCATTTCTATAGCAAATTTTGTCAAAATTTCATTTCTATAGAAAATTTTGTCAAAATTTCATTTCTATAGAAAATTTTGTCAAAATTTCATTTCTATAGAAAATTTTGTCAAAATTTGTTTCTATAGAAAATTTTGTCAAAATTTTATTTCTATAGAAAATTTTGTCAACATTTTATTTCTATAGAAAATTTTGTCAAAATTTTATTTCTATAGAAAATTTTGTCAAAATTTTATTTCTATAGAAAATTTTGTCCAAATTTTATTTCTATAGAAAATGTTGTCCAAGTTTTATTTCGATATAGAAAATATTGTCAAAATTTTATTTCTATAGAAAATTTTGTCAAAATTTTATTTCTATAGAATATTTTGTCAACTTTTAATTTCTATAGAAAATTTTGTCAAAATTTGTTTCTATAGAAAATTTTGTCAAAATTTTATTTCTATAGAAAATTTTGTCAACATTTTATTTCTATAGAAAATTTTGTCAAAATTTTATTTCTATAGAAAATTTTGTCAAAATTTTATTTCTATAGAAAATTTTGTCCAAATTTTATTTCTATAGAAAATGTTGTCCAAGTTTTATTTCGATATAGAAAATATTGTCAAAATTTTATTTCTATAGAAAATTTTGTCAAAATTTTATTTCTATAGAATATTTTGTCAACTTTTAATTTCTATAGAAAATTTTATCAAAATTTTATTTCTTTAGAAAATTTTATCTAAATTATATTTCTTTAAAAAATGTTATCAATTTTTGTCAAAATTTTATTTCTCTAGAAAATTTTGTTAAAATTTTATTTCTATAGAAAATTTTGTCAAAATTTTATTTCTATAAAAAACTTTGTCCAAATTTTATTTCTATAGAAAACTTTGTCCAAATTTTATTTCTATAGAAAATTTTGTCAAAAGTTTATTTCTATTGAAAATTTTATTAAAATTTTATTTTTTGAAAATTTTGTCACAATTTTGTTTCTAAAGAAAATTTTGTCAAAATTTTATTTCTATAGAAAATTTTGTCAAAATTTTATTTCTATAGAATATTTTGTCAACTTTTAATTTCTATAGAAAATTTTATCAAAATTTTATTTCTTTAGAAAATTTTATCTAAATTATATTTCTTTAAAAAATGTTATCAATTTTTGTCAAAATTTTATTTCTCTAGAAAATTTTGTTAAAATTTTATTTCTATAGAAAATTTTGTCAAAATTTTATTTCTATAAAAAACTTTGTCCAAATTTTATTTCTATAGAAAACTTTGTCCAAATTTTATTTCTATAGAAAATTTTGTCAAAAGTTTATTTCTATTGAAAATTTTATTAAAATTTTATTTTTTGAAAATTTTGTCACAATTTTGTTTCTAAAGAAAATTTTGTCAAAATTTTATTTCTATAGAAAATTTTGTCAAAATTTTATTTCTATAGAATATTTTGTCAACTTTTAATTTCTATAGAAAATTTTATCAAAATTTTATTTCTTTAGAAAATTTTATCTAAATTATATTTCTTTAAAAAATGTTATCAATTTTTGTCAAAATTTTATTTCTCTAGAAAATTTTGTTAAAATTTTATTTCTATAGAAAATTTTGTCAAAATTTTATTTCTATAAAAAACTTTGTCCAAATTTTATTTCTATAGAAAACTTTGTCCAAATTTTATTTCTATAGAAAATTTTGTCAAAAGTTTATTTCTATTGAAAATTTTATTAAAATTTTATTTTTTGAAAATTTTGTCACAATTTTGTTTCTAAAGAAAATTTTGTCAAAATTTTATTTCTATCGAAAATTTTGTCAAAATTTTATTTGTATAGAAAATTTTGTCAAAATTTTATTTGTATAGAAAATTTTGTTAAAAGTTTATTTCTATAGAAAATTTTGTCAAATTTTTATTTCTATAAAAAACTTTGTCAAAATTTTATTTCTATAGAAAATTTTGTTAAAATTTTATTTCTATAGAAAATTTTGTTAAAATTTTATTTCTGTAGAAAATTTTGTCAAAATTTTATTTCTATAAAAAACTTTGTCCAAATTTTATTTCTATAGAAAACTTTGTCCAAATTTTATTTCTATAGAAAATTTTGTCAAAATTTTATTTCTATAAAAAACTTTGTCAAAATTTTATTTTTATAGAAAATTTTGTTAAAATTTTATTTCTATAGAAAATTTTGTTAAAATTGTATTTCTATAGAAAATTTTGTCAAAATTTTATATCTATAAAAAACTTTGTCCAAATTTTATTTCTATAGAAAACTTTGTCCAAATTTTATTTCTATAGAAAATTTTGTCAAAAGTTTATTTCTATAGAAAATTGTATTAAAATTTTATTTTTTGAAAATTTTGTCACAATTTTGTTTCTAAAGAAAATTTTGTTAAAATTTTATTTCTATCGAAAATTTTGTCAAAATTTTATTTGTATAGAAAATTTTGTCAAAATTTTATTTGTATAGAAAATTTTGTCAAAATTTTATTTGTATAGAAAATTTTATTTCTATAGAAAATTTTGTCAAAATTTTATTTCTATAAAAAACTTTGTCCCAATTTTATTTCTATAGAAAACTTTGTCCAAATTTTATTTCTATAGAAAATTTTGTCAAAATTTTATTTCTATAAAAAACTTTGTCAATATTTTATTTCTTATAGAAAATATTGTCAAAATTGTATTTCTATATAAAATTTTGTCAAAAATGCATTTCTATATAAAATTTTGTCAAAATTTTATTTCTATAGAAAATTTTGTCAAAATTTCATTTCTATAGAAAATTTTGTCAAAATTTTATTTCTATAGAAAAATTTGTCAAAATTTTGTTTCTATAGAAAATTTTGTCAAAATTTTATTTCTATAGAAAATTTTATCAAAAATTTATTTCTATAAATAAATTTGTCAAAATTTTATTTCTATAGAAAATTTTGTCAAAATTTTATTTCTATAGAAAATTTTGTCAAAATTTTATTTATATAGAAAATTTTGCCAAAATTTTATTTCTATAGAAAAGTTTGTCAAAATTTTATTTCTATAGAAAAGTTTGTCAAAATTTTATTTCTATAGAAAATTTGTCAAAATTTTATTTCTATAGAAAATTTTGTCAATTTTTTTTTTTTTTTTTGTAGCAAAATTTGTCAAAATTTTCTTTCTATAGAAAATTTTGTAAACATTTTATTTCTATAGAAAATTTTGTCAACATTTTATTTCTATAGAAAATTTTGTCAAAATTTTAATTTTATAGAAAATTTTGTCAAAATTTTATTCCCATAGAAAATTTTGTCAAAATTTTATTCCCACAGAAAATTTTGTCAAAATTTTATTTCCATAGAAAATTTTGTTAAAATTTTATATCTATAGAAAATTATTTAAAAATTTTATTCGTATAGAAAATTTTGTCAAAATTTTATTCCTATGTTGTCAAAATTTTATTTCTACAGAAAATTTTGTTAAAATTTTATTTCTATAGAAAATTTGGCTTAACTTCAAAGACATACGACTTTAACGGAAGCTCGCAAAATGCATTCATGACCTAAATTTAATGAAAAAAAATTTAATTACAATAGCTTTATTTTAAAGAAAATTGTCCTTATTATTGTGTCTTAAAATTTAGCTCGAATAATCTGTCATATTAAGATTTTCACTTTATGGTACTTCTAAAATGCATTTGGGAAATAAACTTTACTCATACCTCTATAATAGAATGTAAATTGTTTCTATTTTTCTTTCGAAATTAAATGAAACTTTGTTTCAATTACAAAATTGTACTAATGAACATTTTTTTCTTCTCTTCGTCTAACCTAATTTATTTTGCAGATGGCTAACAATGAGCGCTGATCAAATTGTGATACTCATTCTATTCATAGCTCTGGTTATTAAATTCATATTTTTTGAAAATCGCGAAGATCTCCATGACCAGATACGCCAATCGACTGTTACAATTGCTGTCAAATCATCCCAGACACAACACCACTTGTTACCACTTGAGGGAACAACAGCTAAATTCATTGCAGCAGCCACACTTGAGAAAACATTGGATGCAGCCCCCCAGCAGCAGCAACAGCTACAACAGTACAGCAATGCTTTGGTGGTTAATCAAGGAGAGGATGGTAAAACGACATCTGCATCCTCAACAATTCAGTCATCACGTCCACGTATACCACTCTTTACCATTGAGGAACAGAATACAGCAAACGCATTTACCCAAACCGAATACATTGCATTCGATTCGAATGGTGATGCTGGTGCCATGGTGCCTTTAAGTGAATGCAATCAATTGCAAAAAATGCGGTCACCTCGTTCACTGGAGGAGTGTCTGGAAATCCTTAATTCCACCGATGATTTAGGTGGTGCGATGTCCGGTGCTGCTAATCTCTCCGATGAGGAAATTATCAATATTGTCAATGCTGGTGGCCAATATTGTCCCTTGCACAAAATCGAGACCATTATTGATGATCCTGAAAGAGGTGTGAAAATACGACGACAAATCATTTCTGGACGTGCCAAATTGCCTGACAATCGCCTTGATAGTCTTCCATACAAACACTTTGATTACAAACGTGTCATGAATGCATGCTGTGAAAATGTCCTCGGCTATGTACCCATACCCGTAGGTTATGCTGGACCTCTACTCTTGGATGGTGCCAAATACTATGTACCCATGGCAACAACAGAAGGTGCTTTGGTGGCCTCAACAAATCGTGGTTGTAAAGCTTTATCGGTGCGAGGTGTCACCTCGTATGTCGAAGATGTGGGCATGACCCGTGCTCCCTGTGTACGTTTTGCCAGTGTGGCACGTGCTGCCGAGGCCAAACGTTGGATTAACAATGAGGATAACTATCAACGCATAAAGGCTGAATTTGATTCGACCTCGCGTTTTGGCCGCCTCAAAGAATGTCACATTGCCATGGATGGACCACAGTTGTATATACGTTTTGTGGCATTGACCGGTGATGCCATGGGCATGAATATGGTTTCAAAAGGTGCTGAAATGGCTCTCAAGTGCATTAAACGAGAATTTCCCGATATGCAAATAATATCGCTTAGTGGTAACTTTTGTTGTGATAAAAAACCAGCAGCCATCAATTGGATCAAAGGAAGGGGTAAACGTGTTGTTGCCGAATGTATAATACCAGCTGCGACACTAAGAAGTGTCCTCAAGACAGAGGCTAAAACACTGGTGGAATGTAATAAATTGAAGAATATGGGAGGTAGTGCTATGGCTGGCAGTATTGGAGGTAAGTGAAAGGAGAAATTAAACCATCAAAAATTAAATAATCCAAATTCATTCGACTGCTTTTCTTTCGAATGGATTTTCGTACGAATCAGGAATAAGACATCAACTAAACATTAAATTAAATTAAATTAAATTAAATTAAATTAAATTAAATTAAATTAAATTAAATTAAATTAAATTAAATTAAATTAAATTAAATTAAATTAAATTAAATTAAATTAAATTAAATTAAATTAAATTAAATTAAATTAAATTAAATTAAATTAAATTAAATTAAATTAAATTAAATTAAATTAAATTAAATTAAATTAAATTAAATTAAATTAAATTAAATTAAATTAAATTAAATTAAATTAAATTAAATTAAATTAAATTAAATTAAATTAAATTAAATTAAATTAAATTAAATTAAATTAAATTAAATTAAATTAAATTAAATTAAATTAAATTAAATTAAATTAAATTAAATTAAATTAAATTAAATTAAATTAAATTAAATTAAATTAAATTAAATTAAATTAAATTAAATTAAATTAAATTAAATTAAATTAAATTAAATTAAATTAAATTAAATTAAATTAAATTAAATTAAATTAAATTAAATTAAATTAAATTAAATTAAATTAAATTAAATTAAATTAAATTAAATTAAATTAAATTAAATTAAACTAAATTAAATTTAATTAAATTAAATTAAATTAAATTAAACTAAATTCAATTAAATTAAATTAAATTAAATTAAATTAAATTAAATTAAATTAAATTAAATTAAATTAAATTAAATTAAATTAAATTAAATTAAATTAAATTAAATTAAATTAAATTAAATTAAATTAAATTAAATTAAATTAAATTAAATTAAATTAAATTAAATTAAATTAAATTAAATTAAATTAAATTAAATTAAATTAAATTAAATTAAATTAAATTAAATTAAATTAAATTAAATTAAATTAAATTAAATTAAATTAAATTAAATTAAATTAAATTAAATTAAATTAAATTAAATTAAATTAAATTAAATTAAATTAAATTAAATTAAATTAAATTAAATTAAATTAAATTAAATTAAATTAAATTAAATTAAATTAAATTAAATTAAATTAAATTAAATTAAATTAAATTAAATTAAATTAAATTAAATTAAATTAAATTAAATTAAATTAAATTAAATTAAATTAAATTAAATTAAATTAAATTAAATTAAATTAAATTAAATTAAATTAAATTAAATTAAATTAAATTAAATTAAATTAAATTAAATTAAATTAAATTAAATTAAATTAAATTAAATTAAATTAAATTAAATTAAATTAAATTAAATTAAATTAAATTAAATTAAATTAAATTAAATTAAATTAAATTAAATTAAATTAAATTAAATTAAATTAAATTAAATTAAATTAAATTAAATTAAATTAAATTAAATTAAATTAAATTAAATTAAATTAAATTAAATTAAATTAAATTAAATTAAATTAAATTAAATTAAATTAAATTAAATTAAATTAAATTAAATTAAATTAAATTAAATTAAATTAAATTAAATTAAATTAAATTAAATTAAATTAAATTAAATTAAATTAAATTAAATTAAATTAAATTAAATTAAATTAAATTAAATTAAATTAAATTAAATTAAATTAAATTAAATTAAATTAAATTAAATTAAATTAAATTAAATTAAATTAAATTAAATTAAATTAAATTAAATTAAATTAAATTAAATTAAATTAAATTAAACTAAATTATGAAATTAGTTATTATTTTGATTGGATACTTTTTAATTTAATTTACTTTAATTTGATAAAATTCACTCCAGTTGTATATAATTCAATTTTTATATAAAATCAATTTAAAATGAACTATTTTGAATTGGATGATAAAAACTCAAATTAAAAAGCAAAAACTGATTCAATAAATAATAGTTATTGATAATTGTGATAAGTATTAATTTAAATCCCTATATAATTTAGTTAAAGTTGGTAATAATAATTTATTAAAAAACGAAATTTACTAAAATACTAAATTAAATTGAAGATTCAACATCCTTATATATTTTAATTAAAGTTGATAAGAATAAATTATTAAAAAACGAAATCTACTAAAATACTACACAGAAAAAAAATATAACCAAATTATTTCCAATTAAAATTTAACAATTTAATTGGTTTATCAATTTTTTTTAATTGAAACAAAAATTATTTTTTTATATTTTTTTAATTGGAACAATTACGTTTTTAATTGACTTTGGTGATGACTACTATCATTTCTGTGATTTAAGACATTTAAATTAAAAATTAATTGAATCAATTAATTTCGTGAGTTTTGTGTATAGTGAACTGTATTAAACCAAATATGTACCATTTTGGTCAACCATCTTTTGCCATTTTTACGCAAAATACAGTATTCCATCAGTGTAAAATTTTATTTATTTTTCGGCGAAAAACTGTGACAAGTAAATGTCAAAACTTTATTTTGAAGCCAACCTTGTTGGAAGGAGTTCTGTATTGTCCGAATTTCTTCACTATTTTCACTCATTTTTTTGCAACGTCTCCAATTAAAATTAATTGAAAGTCAGATAAAAAATTAATTGATCCAATTAAAAAATTAATTTTTGTTTCAATTAAAAAATTTGTTGAATCAATAAAATTTTTAACTAAATATTTTTTAAAACTAAATTAAGACTAATTGGAAAATTTTTGTGACATTTTTTTCTGTGTATATATACAAAAAATCGAGTTGAAGTTTGAATATACATAAATACCAAAAAGACTTTTTCGACTACCCAATATTATTATTATTTTATTTTCTTATTATTCCTTTTTTTGTAATCTCTAATTTTTTAATTAAAATTTTTGTTTCCTTTTTATTGTATTATAGGCAACAATGCTCATGCCGCAAATATGGTTACAGCTGTATTTTTGGCCACCGGTCAAGATCCTGCACAAAATGTTACCTCTAGTAATTGTTCAACTGGTATGGAATGCTGGGGTGAAAGTGGTGAAGATTTATATATGACCTGCACGATGCCCTCTCTGGAGGTGGGTACTGTTGGTGGTGGTACTGGATTACCCGGACAAAGTGCCTGCCTCGATATGTTAGGTGTGAGAGGAGCAAATTCTGCGCATCCCGGTGAAAATGCTAAAAAATTAGCACAAATTGTTTGTGCCACTGTAATGGCTGGAGAATTAAGTCTTATGGCCGCCTTGGTTAATAGTGATCTAGTCAAAAGTCATATGAGGCATAATAGGTGAGTGGTGTTGTTGTGTTTAAGTAAATTTGAAAATCCCAAAAAGATCAATCAATGGCACACCTATTACTATTTGATTTAAATGATAGGGGATTTGCTATTATAGCCGAGTAATTTAAAGTACAACATTTTTAAAGCAATTATTTGAATTTTCTTTTTATATTAAAATTTATTTATTTATTTTTAATTTGTAAATTGCATACTTTTCCTCTGTTGGTTAAGCTACACTTGTAGTTTAGTCAATGCATGATTTTAAACTGAAATCAAAAATAACAATAATGATTGAAGTATAAACCAACAAAACGAATTTTGACAAATTGCCTAAAGAAAAAAAAAGGTTGACAAAATTTTCTATAGAAATAAAATTTTCTCTTGGTATTTGAGAAAATTTTCAAATTTTGAGAAAGTTTCCTATAGAAAGAAAATTTTTACACAATTTTCTCTACAAATAAAATTTTGACCAAAATTTCCTATAGAAAGAAAATTTTGACACATTTTCTATGGAAACCAAAATGTCCTTTAGAAATAAAATTGTGACAAAATTATATATAGAAATAAAATGTTAGCAATATATCCTATAGAAGTAAAATGTTGACCAAATTTTCTCTAGGAATGAAATTTTGAAAAATAATAGTTTGACCAAAATTTTCATATAGAAATAAAATTTTGACAAAACTTCCTATAAAAATAAAATTTTGACAAATTTTCCTGTAAAAATAAAATTTTGTCAAAATTTCCTATAGAAACAAAATTATGACAAATTTTCTATGGAAACCAAAATTTCTTATAGAAATACAATTTTGACAAAATTTTCTACAGAAATAAAATTTAGAGAAAATTTTCTCTAGGAATAATATTTTGACCAACATTTCCTATAGATATAAAATTTTGACAAAGTTTTCTCTAGAAATAAAATTTTGACAAAATTTTCTACATAAATAAAATTTAGAGAAAATATTCTATAGGAATAATATTTTGACAAAAATGTCCTATAGATATAAGATTTTTACAAAAATTTTTCTCGAAATAAAATTTTGACAAAATTTTCTCTAGAAATAAAATTTCGACAAAATTTCCTATAAAAATAAAATTTTGACAAATTTTCCTATAGAAATAAAATTTTGTCAAAATTTCCTATAGAAACAAAATTATGGCAAATTTTCTATGGAAACCAAAATTTCTTATAGAAATAAAATTTTGAAAAATTCTCTACATAAATAGAATTTAGAGAAAATTTTCTCTAGGAATAATATTTTAACAAAAAATCCTAAATTTTTATAGAAATACAATTTTGACAAAAATTTCTACAGAAATAAAATTTTGACAAAGTTTTCTCTAGAAATAAAATTTCGACAAAATTTCCTATAAAAATAAAATTTTGACAAATTTTCCTATAGAAATAAAATTTTGTCAAAATTTCCTATAGAAACAAAATTATGGCAAATTTTCTATGGAAACCAAAATTTCTTATAGAAATAAAATTTTGACAAAATTCTCTACATAAATAAAATTTAGAGAAAATTTTCTCTAGGAATAATATTTTAACAAAAAATCCTATAGATATAAAATTTTTACAAAATTTTTACTCGAAATAAAATTTTGACAAAATTTTCTATAGAAATAAAATTTTGACAAAATTTTCTATAGAAATACAATTTTGACAAAAATCTCTACAGAAATAAAATGTTGACAAAGTTTTCTCTAGAAATAAAATGTTGACAAAATTTTTATAGAAATAAAATGTTGACAAAATTTTTATAGAAATAAAATTTTGACAAAATTTTCTATAAAAATAACATTTTGACAAATTTTCCTATAGAACTAAAATGTTGTCAACATTTTCTATAGAAACAAAATTATGACAAATTTTCTATGGAAACCAAAATTTCTTATTAAAATACAATTTTGACAAAATTTTCTACAGAAATAAAATTTTCTCTAGGAATAATATTTTGACCAAACTTTCCTATAGATATATAAAATTTTGACAAAATTTTTTCTCGAAATACAATTTTGACAACATTTTCTATAGAAATAAAATTTTGACAAAATTTTCTATAAAAATAAAATTTTGACAAATTTTCTATGAAAACCAAAATTTCTTATAGAAATACAATTTTGACAAAATTTTCTTCAGAAATAAAATTTCGAGTAAATTTTCTCTAGGAATAATATTTTGACCAAAATTTCCTATAGATATAAAATTTTGACAATGTTTTCTCTACAAATAAAATGTTGACAAAACTTTCTCTAGAAATAAAATTTTGACAAAATTTTCCCAAGAAATAAAATTTTGACAAAATTTTTTCTCGAAATAAAATTTTGACAAAACTTTCTCTAGAAATAAAATGTTGACAAAATTTTCTTCAGGAATCAAATTTTTAAAAAATTTTTGAAAAATAATAGTTTGACCAAAATTTCCTCTAGAAATAACATTTTGACCAAAATTTCCTACAGAAATAAAATTTTGACAAAATTTCCTATAAAAAAAATTGACAAATTTTCCTATAGAAATAAAATTTTGTCAAAATTTCCTTAGAAACAAAATTAAATAAAATAATAGAAATAAAATTTTGACATCATTTTTTCTCGCAATAAACTTTTGACAAAATTTTCTCAAGAAATAAAATTTTGACAAAGTTTTCTCTAGAAATAAAATTTTGACAAAATTTTCTATCAGAATAAGATTTTGACAAAATTTCCTATAAAAACAAAAGTTTGACGAATTTTCCTATAGAAATAAAATTTTGACAAAATTTCCTAAAGAAACAAAATTATGATAAATTTTCTATGGAAACCAAAATTTCTTATAGAAATACAATTTTGACAAAATTTTCTACAGAAATAAAATTTTGACAAAATTTTCTACAGAAATAAAATTTTGAGAAAATTTTCTCTAGGAATAATATTTTTACCAAAATTTCCTATAAATATAAAATGTTGACAAAGTTTTCTCTAGAAATACAATTTTGACAAAATTTTTTCTCGAAATAAAATTTTGACAAAATTTTCTCTATAACTAAAATTTTGACAAAATTTTCTATAGAAATACAATTTTGACAAAAATTTCTACAGAAATAAAATTTTGACAAAATTTTCTATAAAAATTAAATTTTGACAAATTTTCCTATAGAAATAAAATTTTGACAAATTTTCCTATAGAAATAAAATTTTGTCAAAATTTCTTATAGAAACAAAATTATGACAAATTTTGTATGGAGACCAAAATTTCTTATAGAAATACAATTTTGACGAAATTTTCTACAGAAATAAAATTCGGAGAAAATTTTCTCTAGGAATAATATTTTGACCAAAATTTCCTATAGATATAAAATTTTGACAAAGTTTTCTCCAGAAATAAAATTTTGACAAAATTTTTTCTCGAAATAAATTTTTGACAAAATTTTCTCTAGAAATAAAATGTTGACAAAATTTTCTATAGAAATAAAATTTTGACAAAAATTTCTACAGAAATAAAATGTTGACAAAATTTTCTCTAGGGATCAAATTTTGAACAAATTTCCTCTAGAAATAAAATTTTGACAAAATTTGCTATAGAAAGAAAATCTTCCATATTAAGTTAATATTTGTTTTTTTAATGTGTAGTACTTTCATGTCATAATGATTTAATGTTTTCTTTTTATAAAAAAAAATTATATGTTTTTTGTTTTTGTTATTCAACAATTTTCTTTCTCTTTTTTTTCAGATCTTCAATAGCAGTAAGCGCTAAAGGAAACAATCCCTTAAACGTTACAGTATCCAGTTGTAGTAAAATAAGCTAAAATTTATTAGTAAATTATATGATTTTTTACTCAATGCTATTTACTACCTCCTGATGTTTTTTAGGGTTTCTTTTTCATATTGGGACATTATGTTGGGTATTATAATTTATTTTTGTTTTCTTAAAAACACCAACAAAACACATGGAGAAAACAAACACTCCTCACAACAAAAGAAAAAAAAAGAACAACAATAAATCCTGAAATAAGTCAATGTCTCTTATAATTTCCAAGGCTTTGTAATGGTTAAAGGTAAATTGATCCTAAAGTTCTAAATTAAATTTAAAATTAATATTGAACTTTTTCATCCATTAACCCCCAAAACAATAAAGCCATTAGAAAATTTTAAGCTCTTATCTTAGAATATAACAAAAAAAAACGGAAATAATAAATCCCACTACATTGTATATTTTTTTATGGAACTAGGTCTTAGAAATCCCATAATATTATTTAAATTAATTAAGTTTATTAAAACAAAAATATATTTATATTTTTATTGAAAACAAAAAAGAATAAATAATTGAAGTGTGCTCGCACAATCAATAAATATAAAATTAACTAAAAAAAATAATCCACATCTTATCTAGAAAAATATTTTATATTTGCTACAAAAATGATCGAAATTTGTTGAATCTATAATGGAATCATAGAATTCCTAATAAGCCCATGCTCATCTACCACCCTCCAAATCCTGGGCCAACTAGTAATGATGACCAATATAGGGCTATTGTTGCAAATACCAAAGTTTTAATAAGAAGAAACGGTATTAAATTTTACTTAAAAAGAATATGTTACAAAAGAAAAACTATAAAATTTAACAACATTAAAATCTAGAACGAAAAAACATATGTATATTTTATTCTAATTTCTATACATCATGGTTTGTAATTTATAAAAAAATTTTAATTGTAATTTATTCCGTAATACTTAATACAATTTTTCAAAAATTAAATGAGAATTTTCCAAAAAAATAATATTTTACAAACATTTTTATTTAATCGTATCACTTAGACTTAGTAAAATTTTTTATTGGATAATTTATTCTGAGATTTTAGATTTTGTAGCCAGGCTCTAATTATTGTCTTTAATTTAATGGACAACATGCGATTTAAAAGTGGTGAAATGTCATAAGTTATCGTACCGGCAAAACTTTATTTTTATTAGTTCAGAACCATTTTTTTTTGGTTTCATTCTCAAGTTTAATTGATCCAATTAATTTTTAATTGAAATTGATTGAAGCTCCCACTATATCAGTCACCGCTGTAATTAAAAAAAATAGTTATTCTAATTCAAAATTTAATTGATTCAAGTATTTTTTGTGATTGAATTTTGTTTTGATTTAAAAAGGTAATTGAATCAATCGTTTATTTTATTTATTTTTTTGGCAATGTACAGTTTAATAAAAATCACCAATATTAATTGAAACATTAATAGATCCAATTAATGACACATCACCAAATATTAAAAAATGGGAATCTAATTTAAAAATGTATATATTTTTTTTAATTACAAGTTTAATTGATCCAATTAATTTGCAATTTAAATTGCTTCAAGCACCGAATCGATTTTATCAGTCACCGATGCCATTTGGAAAAATAGTTAATCCAATTAAAAATTTAATTGATCAAGTAATTCTTGTGTTTGAATTTTATTTTGATTAAAAATTGAATCAATAAATCTTTTAATTGAATTTTTTTTATTTTGGTCCAATGGGAAAATAGCAATACATGTCAGTGATTCGATTTTTATGTTTTGTACACGGTGAATGGTGAACAGAGAATGAAGCCGCCGATTTTAGCCACCGCCTTTTTTGCCTGTCGACGACGCCACCAAATATGTCGACTCATCTCGACTCAGGGAGCCACCGTGGTGCAATGGTTATCATGCCCGCCATGCATACACAAGGTCGTGGGTTCGATTCCTTCTTCGACCGAACACCAAAAAGTTTTACAGTGGTGGATTATCCCACCTCAGAAATGCTGGTGACATTTCTGAGTGTTTCAAAGGTTCTCTAAGTGGTTTCACTGCTATAAAAAGCCAAGTCCGAAAGGCATTAAGCTTAACATGTGCTTAACATGGAATCGGGCAGCACTCAGTGATAAGAGAGAAGTTCACCAATGTGGTATCACAATGGACTGAATAGTCTAAGTGAGCCTGATACATCGGGCTGCCACCTAACCTAACCTATCTCTACTCAAATTTAGCCGCTAATTAAACAAAAATAATGATTTATGTCAGATAAAATTATTAATAATTGTTGAATTTTTGCCAATATTTTGAACCTTTCACCAACAATCAATCAGTATAAAGTTGCTTTAATATTTTTGCAAAAATTTTGCTTAGATTTGATTGTAAGACTGGTTGTACAATTAATCTCATTACCATTGGGATAATTTCAGGTTGATTTTATAATGGATAATTGTCCGCCACCGAATAGATAAATTTATTTCGGCTTAGCCGTTAAGCTGCCGCTGCCGAAGGCAAACATTTTAGTTTCAGCCGCCGCCGACAAAAACTTTTTCGCTGGCTATGGTGATCTTTTCCTACCGCTTCAATTGGTTTAGTAAGTCTCAACGAAGCGCTATAACTGTGTTAAGATCACGGTTGCCACTCGGACCAAAAATAAACTACCAAAATTTGAAGAAAATATTACCAAAAATCTACCAAGTTTAAAAAATCTTATTTTGAAGCTTTGCATCAAATTTCAAAATTTTATTTTCATAGAAAATTTTTGCAAATTTTATTTTCATAGAAAATTTTTGCAAATTTTATTTCTATAGAAAATTTTTTGCAAAATTTTGTTTCTATAGTAACTTTTTGCAAAATTTTATTTCTATAGAAAATATAGAAAATTTTTGTAAAATTTTATTTCTATAGAAATTTTTTGCAAAATTTTATTTCTATAGAAAATTTTGTCAAAATTTTCTTTCTATAAAAATTTTTGTAAAATTTTATTTCTATAGAAATTTTTTGCAAAGTTTTATTTCTATAGAAAATTTTTGCAAAATTTTATTTCTATAGAAATTTGTGTTAAAATTTTATTTTTATAGAAAATTTTTGCAAAATTTTATTTCTGTAGAAAATGTTGTCAAAATTATATTTCTATAGAAAATTTTTGCAAAAATTTATTTCTATAGAAAGTTTTTGCAAACTTTTATTTCTATAGAAAATGTTGTCAACATTTTATTTCTATAGAAAATTTTTGCAAACTTTTATTTATATAGAAAATTTTTGCAAAATTTTATTTCTATAGAAAATTTTTGCAAAATTTTATTTCTATAGAAAATGTTTGCAAAATTTTATTTCTATAGAAAATTTTGTCAACATTTTATTTCTATCGAAAATTTTGTCAAAATTTTATTTCTATAGAAAATTTTTGCAAAATTTTATTTCTATAAAAATTTTTTGCAAAATTGTATTTCTATAGAAAGTTTTTGTAAAATTTTATTTCTATAGAAAATTTTTGCAAAATTTTATTTCTATAGAAAATATTTGCAAAATTTTATTTCTTTAGAGAATTTTTGGAAAATTTTATTTCTATAGAAAATTTTATTTCTATAGACAATTTTTGCAAAATTTTATTTCTATAGAAATTTTTTGCAGAATTTTATTTCTATAGAAAATTTTGACAAAATTTTATTTCTATAGAAAATTTTTGCAAAATCTTATTTTGAAACAAACAGACTGAATAAAAACAAAACAAAAACGATAAAATTTTATGTTAGAGATGCAAAGTCGATTCGGTTTTTCATTACTCTCTAAACACATCATATCGTTGTAATTGAATTGCCTTTAATGACATTTATCATCAATACATTACTATCCTTCATTTGTAATTATGTACCCATGAATATACATGAATATAAAACAGTTAGTCTTAAATAAAGATTCGTTGAAAGCAGAACAAGTGTGACCGACTTATTTCTACAGGTTATGGGCCCAGGTCCCATATATTTCAGTAACTCAATTGATTTAATTGTCTAATTAAAACAAAAAAAAACAAATTTTTTTTTTGGAAGCCATGTCTAATAACGGAGTGAGAATTGAGCCACTAAGCGCTCATAATTATGATACGTGGAAGCTGCAGATGAAAGCTATTTTAATAAAAGCCGATTTATGGAATTTCGTCCAAGAAGAGACACCAGCAGCAATTGATACAAAATGGATATCAAAAGACCAAAAAGCGTGTGCTGAAATTATGCTGTCTATTGCTCCTTCTGAGTTGGGATTAATATCCAAGTGCGGCACATCTAAAGAAATGTGGGAGAAATTAAAATCTACATTTCAATCAAAAGGCCCTGCAAGAAAGGCGACATTATTAAAACGTGTTGCATTGGCACGTATGAAAGAGGGAGACAACGCACGTGATCACCTTAATGATTTTTTCGAAGCCGTAGGACAGTTAAAAGAAATAAATGTTGAGATAGGCGATGATTTATTGGCCATACTTCTCTTATACAGTTTACCAGACTCTTTCGAAACGTTTAGATGCGCTCTTGAAACAAGAGATGAGTTACCATCACCCGAACTTTTAAGAGTAAAGATAATGGAAGAAGACGAATCGAGAAAAGTCAAATCAGAGCGAGAGAGTCAAAGTGCATTGTATGTGGGAGGTAATGGGAACAGTAATTGCAACCGACCTCAAAGAGAGTCAAAGTGGATCAACAAAAGAAAAAATAAAAAACAAAACCAAAGCTGTTTCAAGTGTGGTAGGTTGGGGCACTATGCTGTCAATTGCAAAGCAAAACAATATAGCAATTACCATAAGGAGAAAGATTTTAACACCGAAAAGTCATTATTTAATTGCACAGATGCTGCATTTAGTTGCGTCGACGTTGAAAACAGCTGGTGCTTGGACAGTGGCTGTACGTCTCATATGAGCTCTAATTTCAAAGAATTTTACAACATGAAGAAAATAAAAAGAACACTGTGTCTAGCAAATGGACAGACAAGCGAAATTTCTGGAATTGGAGATGTCAAATTGAACATTATGGTGGATAATCGTGAGTACAATTTTAAAGTCAAAGATGTTATGTACGTAAAAGACCTTCGTACAAACTTGATGTCCATATCGAAATTGGCGGATAAAGGCTATGAAGTACGATTTACTAAAAATGAAGCACTCATTGTTGAGAAAAATAAAATAATTTGCAAAGCAAACAGAATTGGAAATTTATATTACATAAAGAATTCAAAAGACATGGCGAACGTTGCAAAGGAAAATGATTTGAATGAAATGGATTTATGGCATAGACGACTCGGTCACTTAAATGAAAGTGATTTAAAAGCACTCGCAACATCACAAAAAGCTCACGGAGTTGACATAAAGATTGGCACCAAATTGTCACAATGTACAATCTGTCTCAGCGAAAAGCAAGCTCAAAATCCATTTAAGAAAAACAAAGGTATTTATGCAAATAACGTATTGGAGATTGTACATAGTGACATTTGTGGACCCCTACCAGTAGCATCTCACTCACAATATCGTTATTTCGTCACATTTATTGACGACTTTTCCCGCTATTGCGAAGTTTTCTTTTTAAAACACAAATCTGACGTTTTCGATGCATTTAAAAATTTTAAGAATTCTGCTGAAAATTTTACAGGTATGAAAATAAAATTTCTACAAACCGATAATGGAAGGGAATACCTAAGTGGTCAATTTAATAAATTTTTGATGGAGGCTGGTATCCAACGACGTTTGACCGTCCCCCATACCCCGCAGCAAAACGGGATTGCTGAACGAAAAAATCGCACTCTACTGGAAATGGCCAGATGTCTTCTTAAGCAAGCCGGTGTACCTCAAACTTTTTGGGCCGAAGCCATTAACACATCTTGCTACATCCGAAACAGATGCCCTACAAAATCATTAAATGGAGATCTGCCTTACACATTGTGGACCGGTAAGAAACCATCATTGAAACATATGAGGCCATTTGGAACGAAGGCATACGTTTTAATTAAAGACAAATCAAATAATAAACTAGATTCCCGATCAGAGGAATGCATTCTCGTAGGTTACTCCAATGAGGCAAAAGCGTATAGAATGTGGTCAGAGTGGAGACGAAGGGTAATCATCAGCCGAGACGTAAAATTCATCAACGAGAACACTGACAATATTTTAATTTCACCACCCATCGACGTAATCGAAGATATGGAATTAGAACCAGAGAGTGAAGGAAAAGGCAAAATAACAATTGAAAGTGAAGACGAAGTTGAATTGAAAGAGGACGAGGATGAAATAATAGAAAATGAAGAAAACGGAACTTGTAGTGATTTAGTTGATGGAGCACCAAAAGTAAGTAAAGGAAGACCAAGAATATTGAGAACAGGTGCAAGAGGTCGGCCAAGGAAAATAAGTGCCAAAACAAATACGCAAAATAATAATGAAGAGAATGAAAGAGACCAAGATGAAAATGAAGATGAATTCGAAGACTGTGCATATGCGAATGCAGCATTAGCCGGAGACCCGTTGACTTTTAGCGAAGCTATGAACAGTGAAGAAAGCAAGGAATGGCAAACAGCAATAGAGGACGAATACATAGCCCAGCTGATCAATGGCACTTGGGAGATTGTTGAAAGACCATCAGAAAAGCAAGTGATAGGTAATAGATTGGTATTTAGAACAAAAGAAAACAACAAGAAGAAAGTGAGATTGGTGGCGAAGGGCTACTCCCAGAGGCCAGGAGAGGATTTTACAAATACGTATTCCCCTGTAGTTCGTGCGTCAACAATACGACTGGTATCTGCTATTGCAGCTCAAAGAGATTTAGAAATTCACCAAATGGATTTTGTGACAGCGTATCTTAACGGGGAATTGGAGGAGAACATTTACACTGAAATACCTGATTTTCTCCCCACTTTTTTAGAAGAAATAAAGAAAGATAAACAAATAGGAACGAATGTGAAAAAGTGGAAACAAGCAAAAAGTTTATCGAAGAAATGGATAGATGATTTAAACAAAGCAAAGAGACCAGTATGTAAATTAGTAAAAGCTCTATACGGCCTACGACAATCTGGACTTCAATGGTATAAAAAATTAACAGATAAAATGCTTCAATTAGGACTTAAATCATCTCAACAAGATCCATGCTTATTTTATAACAAAAAAGGTAATAAAATTATGCTAATTACTATTTATGTAGATGATTTGCTTATCGCAACAAATGATGAAAAATGGCGTGAAAAAATTAAGAAATCATTAGCAGAATCTTTCGAAATGAAAGACATGGGAAAAGCTACGAAGATTTTAGGTATCGAATTTTCACAAAATTTAAAAGAAAACTATATTTTACTAAATCAAAAGAGCTACGTGAATTCAATACTAAAGCGATTTAAAATGGAAAATTCAAAACCTGCAAAAACCCCTTTAGATCAAAATTGTAAATTGGATAGACAAAAACCTGATCAAAACATAATGAGTAAATATCCATACCAAAGCCTGATTGGTGCCATGATGTACCTAGCCGTTTCAACTAGGCCCGACATAGCGTACCCAGTGAATTATTTAAGCCAGTTTAATAGCAATTACAGCACAGAACATTGGCAAGCTGCCAAGAGAGTTTTACGATATCTCAACGGAACAGCAGATTATGGACTTTTGTATCGGAAAAATTCCTCAAATATTTACGGTGTTGTAGATGCAGATTGGGGAAACAATTTGAGTGATCGAAAGTCGTATTCTGGATATGCATTTGTACTTAGTGGTAGTTTGATATCGTGGGAAGCTCGCAAGCAACGCTCAGTGGCACTGTCCAGCACTGAAGCAGAATTTTTGGCCATAACTGAAGCAACAAAAGAAGCACTCTACCTCAGACGCATTTTGAATGAAATTTGTTTTCCAATAGACAATATAACAATTTTTAATGACAGCCAGAGTGCGCAGAAATTAATTCAGTCAAATGCACATCATTCTCGAACAAAGCATATAGATGTTCGACATCAATTTTTGTATCAAACACAACATAAAGGATATATTCAACTACACTATAAACCCACTGAGGATATGGAAGCTGACGTTCTTACCAAAAGTTTGGGAGCAAATAAACACTTTAAACACATCCACAGTTTCGGTATGACCAGCGCTCAATCCATTGATGCCTCACGACTTTGAGGGGAGGTGTTAGAGATGCAAAGTCGATTCGGTTTTTCATTACTCTCTAAACACATCATATCGTTGTAATTGAATTGCCTTTAATGACATTTATCATCAATACATTACTATCCTTCATTTGTAATTATGTACCCATGAATATACATGAATATAAAACAGTTAGTCTTAAATTAAGATTCGTTGAAAGCAGAACAAGTGTGACCGACTTATTTCTACATTTTATGTCTATAGAAAATTTTTGCAAAATTTTATTTCTATAGAAAATTTTTGCAAAATTTTATTTCTGTAGAAAATGTTGTCAAAATTTTATTTCTATGGAAAATTTTTGCAAAAATTTATTTCTATAGAAAATTTTGTCAAAATTTAATTTCTATAGAAAATTTGTGCAAAATCATATTTCTATAGAAAATTTTGTCAAAATGTTATTTCTATAGAAAATTTTTGCAAACTTTTATTTCTATAGAAAATTTTTGCAAAATTTTATTTCTATAGAAAATTTTTGCAAAATTTTATATCTATAGAAAATTTTGTCAACATTTTATTTCTATCGAAAATTTTGTCAAAATTTTATTTCTATAGAAAATTTTTGCAAAATTTTATTTCTATAGAAAATTTTTTGCAAAATTTTATTTCTTTAGAGCATTTTTGGAAAATTTTGTTTCTATAGAAAATTTTTGCAAAATTTTATTTCTATAGACAATTTTTGCAAAATTTTATTTCTATAGAAATTTTTTGCAGAATTTTATTTCTAAAGAAAATTTTTACAAAATGTTATTTCTATAGAAAATTTTTGCAAAATCTTATTTTGAAACAAACAGACTGAATAAAAACAAAACAAAAACGATAAAATTTTATTTCTATAGAAAATTTTTGCAAAATTTTATTTCTATAGAAAATTTTGTCAACATATTATTTCTATAGAAAATTTTGTCAAAATTTTATTTCTATAGAAAATTTGTGCAAAATTATATTTCTATAGAAAATTTTTGCAAAATGTTATTTCTATAGAAAGTTTTTGGTAAATTTTATTTCTATAGAAAATTTTTGCAAAATTTTATTTCTATAGAAAATTTGTGCAAAATTATATTTCTATAGAAAATTTTTGCAAACTTTTATTTCTATAGAAATTTTTTGCAAAATTTTATTTCTATAGAAAATTTTTGCAAAATTTTTTTCTATAGAAATTTTTTGCAAAATTTTATTTCTATAGAAAATTTTGACTAAATTTTAATTCAATAGAAAATTTTGTCAAAATTTTAATTCTATAGAAAATTTTGTCAAAATTTTATTTCTAGAGAAAATGTCGTCAAAATTTTATTTCTAGAGACAATTTTGTCAAAAAAAAATCTATACTATATGCACTGAAAAAGGCTACTTGTTTATATTTGAATAAAAAGTTCTGGTAAAAAAAATGTTTGTTGGTCTTCCTCCTGTTTTTGGTGAAAAAAATCTGGCAACACTCCCAGAGAGAGTATTAAGAAAACATGGGTGCCTGACCATAGGAACATACCGGGGAACTGTCAACAAGATGAGTTAGCAAGGCTAGGAACTACCTTACATATTCCAGGGGAACTAGAATCTGTTGGTATGCCCCTGGCTACCTGCAAGCTCACACTGCGTGAGAAGATAAGGTTGTAACGACACCAAGCAAATATGGTCCCATTTAAACTTGAACCGCACACTGGATATGCTAGTGTTCTCGAGACGTCAGATATCACTCCTGATATCTGCTATAACGGGTCGTTGCCTGATAGGCGATTTTGCAAAAACTATTGGCGCGAAGTATAATGACTATTGTATGAGCTGTCATGATGCGGAGGAAAAGGAATCAATTAAACATAAAATTATACATATTTGTTGCAAATTTTATTATAACTTGATGGGGAATAGCCCAAAGCAAATTTTTACAAAGTTCGTTTTCCTTAAAGTGGATTAATTAAGAAAAGTAATCGTGAAAAAATGGCGATTTCAGCGGATAAACTCGAACTTAATACCCACCTTAAGATTGGAAATATTGTACACAGTGTTGCCAGATGATTTCCCACAATATCTTTCTACGAGATGAAGATTTCGCAACACAAACCCGGGAGACGGGTGCTCAAAATGTTATGCGATACAAAACCTCATCAGAATTAATTATGGGTATAAAGACTCATCGAATTGTTATCCTATCCAATTCGTCTTCTAATGCTCGAGAAATAAATATGAGAATCCAACAACATATGTAGTTTCTAAATTGAAATTTAGTTCTAAATAGTCAAGAAATAAAATGATTGATCAATATTGGCAAAGATGGTAGATTTTTTACTGTTTGGTTGACTGGTACAATTCTTGAAGTTTAGATAGATTTTGAAAACAATTCCTTTCAAACTAAGAGATACTTCACTAATTTTCCATAGAAATTATGACAAAATGTTCTATCAAAATAAAATTGGAAAAAAAATTATCTATAAAAATAATTTTTTTCTATAGAACCACAATTTTGACAAAATTTCCTAGAAATAAAGATTTGACAAAATTTTCTATAGAAATAAAATTTTGAAAAAATTTTCTATAGAAATAAACTTTTGAAAAAATTTTCTATAGAATTAAATTTTGGAAAAATTTTTCTATAAAAATAAAATGTTGACAAAATTTTCTATAGAAATAAAATGTTGACAAAATTTTCTATAGAAATAAAATTTTGACAAAATTTTTTATAGAAATAAAATTTTGACAAAATGTCTATAGAAATAAAATTTTGACAAAATTTTCTATAGAAATAAAATTTTGACAAAATTTTTTATAGAAATAAAATTTTGACAAAATTTCTATAGAAATAAAATTTTGACAAAATTTTCTATAGAAATAAAATGTTGACAAAATTTTCTATAGAAATAAAATTTTGACAAAATTTCTATAGAAATAAAATGTTGACAAAATTTTCTATAGAAATAAAATGTTGACAAAATTTCTATAGAAATAAAATTTTGACAAAATTTTCTATAGAAATTAAATATTGAAAAAATTTTCTATAGAAATTAAATTTTGACAAAATTTTCTATAGAAATAAAATTTTGACAAAATTTTCTATAGAAATAAAATTTTGACAAAATTTTTTATAGAAATAAAATTTTGACAAAATTTCTATAGAAATAAAATTTTGACAAAATTTTTTATAGAAATAAAATTTTGACTAAATTTTCTATAGAAATAAAATTTTGACAAAATTTCTATAGAAATAAAATTTTGACAAAATTTTCTATAGAAATAAAATTTTGACAAAATTTCTATAGAAATAAAATTTTGACAAAATTTTCCATAGAAATAAAATTTTGACAAATTTTTTTATAGAAATAAAATTTTGACAAAATTTTCTATAGAAATTAAATTTTGACAAAATTTTCTATAGAAATAAAATGTTGACAAAATTTTCTATAGAAATAAAATGTTGACAAAATTTTCTATAGAAATAAAATGTTGACAAAATTTTCTATAGAAATAAAATTTTGACAAAATTTTCTATAGACAAAATTATTTCTATAGAAATAAAATTTTGACAAATTTTTTTTATAGAAATAAAATTTTGACAAAATTTTCTATAGAAATTAAATTTTGACAAAATTTTCTATAGAAATAAAATGTTGACAAAATTTTCTATAGAAATAAAATGTTGACAAAATTTTCTATAGAAATAAAATGTTGACAAAATTTTCTATAGAAATAAAATTTTGACAAAATTTTCTATAGAAATAAAATTTTGACAAAATTTTTTATAGAAATAAAATTTTGACAAAATTTTCTATAGAAATTAAATTTTGACAAACTTTTCTATAAAAATAAAATGTTGACAAAATTTTCTATAGAAATAAAATATTGACAAAATTTTCTATAGAAATAAAATTTTGACAACATTTTCTATAGAAATGAAATTTTGACAAAGTTTTCCATAGGAATAAAATTTTGACAAAATTTTCTATAGGAATAAAATTTTGACAAAATTTTCTATACAAATAAAATTTTGACAAAATTTTCTATAGAAATAAAATGTTGACAAAATTTTCTATAGAAATAAAATGTTGACAAAATTTTCTATAGAAATAAAATTTTGACAAGATTTCTATAGAAATAAAATTTTGACAAAATTTTCTATAGAAATTAAATTTTGACAAAATTTTCTATAGAAATAAAATGTTGACAAAATTTTCTATAGAAATAAAATGTTGACAAAATTTTCTATAGAAATAAAATTTTGACAAAATTTTCTATAGAAATAAAATTTTGACAAAATTTTCTATAGAAATTAAATTTTGACAAAATTTTCTATAGAAATTGAATTTTGACAAAATTTTCTATAGAAATAAAATTTTGACAAAATTTTCTATAGAAATTAAATTTTGACAAAATTTTCTATAGAAATAAAATTTTGACATTTTCTATACAAATAAAAAATAAAATTTTGACAAAATTTTCTATAGAAATAAAATTTCGACAAGATTTTCTATTTGACAAAATTTTCGATAGAAATAAAATGTTGACAAAATTTTCTATAGAAATAAAATTGATTTATTATACTGAACAGAATTCCCCACATAACATCCTCAAATTTCTGGAAATCCCCACGTCTCCTACTCAAAAATTTCGTCCCCATCCACGAAAAAATATCCCCGATTTGGAGAAAAATTCCAAATACTGGCAACACTGATAGCAGACGAGCGTAGTGATATTATGTGTGTGTGTGGTTGTTGTTTTTTCACAAAACTGTTAGTTATGCGTAAGAGTTGTGAGAGGGTTATGCCTTTTGTATTTCCTGTTCTCCTGATACTTGTTGATACACATTTAATAGAAAAACTTGAAATCAAAATCAGTAGATTTTGCGATATTGAACTACTTACTACCATAATATGAAATTTAAAATTCCAAATTCTTGAAAGTTTTTTTTATTTATTTTCACGAAAATAAATTAAGTGCTGGTATCTAAATACGAGGTACTAAAATCCCGTTAATTATTTTTTATAAATTACAAACCACTATTGTTTTTCTGTGTATATCGATATAGCATGGTCATGGTAACATAACACAATCAATACATTTCATATAAACAAAAGAAAAAAAAACTATTTTTATATATCTCTACTAAATATTATTCCTTAATTATTTAGTGTGTAGAATAGAAAATTTTTAGAATTCAATTCTTTATTTTTTTAATTTAAGAAATTAAATTCATTAATAAATTAGTATATAGAATAGAAATGCTTATTAATTTTTTTTATTTCAATTCCAAATCCATTGTGTTTTTTTAAGAAATTTTGTTTTTTTTTTAATATATATATTTTCGTTTAAACTTTTAAGAATTTAAATTCATTCAATATTTAGTGTGTAGAAGAATACAAATGCCTATTATTATTATTATTATTAATTATGGTGAACTTGTTTTTTTCCGATAATTATCTTAGTTTTTCTGTTACAACGAAAATATTGATTTAGATTTAAGTTAAATTATTTTTAATTAATTAAAATAAATAACGAAAAATCTATGTAAATTTTTTCAAATAAACTAAAACCTAAAAGTGCGAGTAGTTGGCATTTATCAACAAGAAAACAACAAAAAAACTATAATACAAATTTCAACTGAATAGAATAACAAAAAACCAACCAACCAACAAACAATAATTGTTAATGAAATAAATAAAAACCTATTAATGTAATTAATGTGCAAGTGACAAATATTTATTATGTTATTTCTCTTAGTTTTATTCAACGATTTATTTAATTTACAATTTTTATGTAAAATTTAAACGAAAGATTAAAACACTAATAATAAAGAAAAATATGTTTACTTTTTGTGAAATAAGTAAAACCATAATGGCTACATTTTGTTGTTCTTATTTCAAAGGCATGGAGGAGTTAGTTGATCGAGAAGACTTCGATCCGACATTTATTATTTTTTATTACACCTTATGTTGTACAGATTTTTAATTAATTTTTAATAAATGCTCTGTCGATGACATCGCAAACTAGTCTAAGGTTTCATGTTGGCTCGGGGATCACGAAAGGCTCTCCTTATTACTCCAGCCACCTAGGGATTCTCCATGAACTATCTATCACTCGCCAAAGCTGAAACAGAAAAATCCTTCATTTTTAGAGGGCTCTTACCGTAGTCCACAACTTACCTGTAGCTGAGCCTTCATGTGCTTTAGGCTTCCGTTCTTTACTCTCTAACTAATCTGTAGATTTAGTTCCATTCAAAATTTTATTTTTATAGAAAATTTTTATTTCTATAGGAAATTTGTGAAAATTTTTATTTCAATAGAAATTTTTTGAAAAATTTTATTTGCATCGAAAATTTTGCTCAAAATTTTATTTCTATAGAAAATTTTCTCAAAATTTTATTTCTGTATATTTTTTTGTCAAAATTTTATTTCAATACAAAATGTTGTCATAATTTTATTTCTATAGAAAAATTTGTCAAAATTCCAAATTTGATCAAAATTTTATTTCTATAGAAATTTTTTTTTAAATTTTATTTCTATAGAAAAATTTGTCAACATTTCATTTTTATAGCAAATTTGATCAAAATTTTATTTCTATAGGAAATTTTTTCAAAATTTTATTACTATTTTCATTTTTATAGCAAATTTGATCAAAATTTTATTTCTATAGAAAATTTTTTCAAAATTTTATTTCTATAGAAAAAATTGTCAAAATTTTACTATAGAAATGTTATAGAAAATTTTATTTCTATAGAAAATGTTGTCACAATTTTATTTCTATAGAAAATTTTGTCAAAATTTTATTTCTAAAGAAAATTTTGTCACAATTTTAATTTTCTCAAAATTTTATTTCTATAGATTTCTCAAAATGTTATATCTATAGAAAATTTTGTCAAAATTTTATTTCAATAGCAAATTTTTTCAAAATTTTATTTCTATAGAACATTTTTTCAAAATATTATTTCTATAGAAAATGTTATTTCTATAGGAAATATGTTAAACATTTTATTTCTGTAGAATTTTTGTCAAAATTTTATTTCTATAGGAAATTTTATCACAATTTTATTTCTATAGAAAAATTTGTCAAAATTTCATTTTTATAGCAAATTTGATCAAAATGTCATTTCTATAGAACATTTTTTTTTCAAAATTTTATTTCCATAGAAAATTTTGTCAAAATTTTATTTCTATAGGAAATTTTTGAAAAATTTTATTTCTATAGAAATTGTTTTCAAAATTTTATTTCTATAGAAAATTTTGTCAAAATGTTATTTCTATCGGAAATTTGTGAAAAATTTTATTTCTATCGAATTTTTTTAAAAAATTTCATTGCATAGAAAATTTTTAAAAAATTTTGATTGCTTAGAAATTTTTTCAAAATTTTATTTCTGTAGAATTTTTTGTCAAAATTTTATTTCTATAGAAAATTGTGTCAAAATTTTATTTCTATAGAAAATTTTGTTAAAATTTTATTTCTATAGAAAATTTTGTCACAATTTTAATTTTCTGAAATAAAATTTTGAGAAATGTTATAGAAAATTTTATTTCTATATAAAATTTTCTCAAAATTTTATTTCTATAGAAAGTTTTGTCAAAATTTCATTTCAATAGAAAATTTTCTCAAAATGTTATATCTATAGAATTTTTTTTTCAAAATTTTATTTCTATAGCAAATTTTTCCAAAATTTTATTTCTATAGAAGAATTTGTCAAACTTTCCTTTTTATAGCAAATATTATCAAAATTTTATTTCTATAGGAAATTTGTGAAAAATTTTATTTCTATAGAAATTTTTTGAAAATTTTTCATTGCATAGAAAATTTTTGAAAAATTTTCATTACTTAGAAAAATTTTTTAAAATTTTATTTCTGTAGAATTTTTTGTCAAAATTTTATTTCATTAGAAAATTTTGTCATAATTTAATTTCTATAGAAAATTTTCCAAAATTTTTTTTCTATAGAAATTTTTTTCAAAATTTTATTTCGATAGAAAATTTTGTTAAAATTTTATTTCTATAGAATTTTTGTCAAAAGTTTATTTCTATCGAAAATTTTTTCAAAATTTTATTTCTATAGTTTTTTTTTTTCAAATTTTTATTATTTAGCAAATTTTGTCAAAATTTTATTTCTATACAAAATTTTTTCAAAATTTTATTTCTATAGAAACATTTGTCAAAATTTTACTTCTATAGAAAATTTTGTTAAAATGTTATTTCTATAGAAAAATTTCTCAAAATTTTATTTTTATAGAAAATTTTCTCAAAATTTTATTTCTATAGAAAATTTTGTCAAAATCTTAATTTGCTCAAAATTTTATTTCTATAGAAAATTTTGTCAAATTTTATTTCTATAGAAAATTTTGTCAAAATTTTATTTCTATAGAAAATTTTGTCAAAATTTTATATCTATAGAAAATTTTGTCAAAATTTTATTTCTATAGAAAATTTTCTCAAAAGTTTATTTCTATAGAAAATTGTCTCAAAATGTTATTTCTATAGAAAATTTTGTCAAAATTTCATTTATTATTTTTCATGTTAGGCTGACACTGAAACAGGCAATTAACGTCCAAATGCATGATATTCTAATTTTACAATTATTATTCGAGCTTTTATGGACAAGTTAGATTAAGGAACCTGATTAATAGTCATTGAAAAGAAAACGCCAGATACAAATCTAAACACGCCTAGACTGTACATGTTTCGGTTCGGGCGAATGAACCTTTCCACAGCCTTGAGTTATCTATCTATACTAAAGGCTGTGGAATGGTTCATTCGCCCGAACCGAAACATGTACAGTCTAGGCGTGTATAGATTTGTATCTGGCATTTTCTTTTCAAAGACTATTAATCAGGTTCCTTAATCTATTTTGTCCATAAAAGCTCGAAACATAATTGTAAAATTAGAAAATTTTATTTCTATAGAAAATTGTTTCAAAATTTTATTTCTATAGAAAACTTTGTCAAAATTTTATTTCTATCGAAAATTTTATCAAAATTTTATTTCTATAGAAAATTTTCTCAAAATTGTATTTCTATAGAAAATTTTCTCAAAATTTTATTTTTATAGCAAATTTTCTCAAAATTTTATTTCTATAGAAAATTTTCTCAAATTTTATTTCTATATAACATTTTTTCAAAATTTTACTTCTATAGAAAATTTGTCATTTTGTCAAAATTTTATTTCTATAGAAAATTTTGTCAAAATTTTATTTCTATAGATTTTTAAAAGGATTTCATAGAATTTTAAAGGACTTTTGTATTTTTAAGATTTCCTGGATTTTTTGTTATTTTTGAAGGTGATCATGATGTAAATTAGTTTACGCTCTAGGACGCATATTTATAGACAAATCTTTCCGAAAACAAAAACTTCAACAAACAGTGATACATAGTGAAACCAGCAAATCTTGTGTTTTTTTATAATTCTTGTAGTATTTAATTTCAGTTTTTTTTATATTATAGCCAAAGTGAGAAATTATAAAATTAAAAGGATTTTTTCCTCAGAAAAAAAAATTAAAAAGAGGACACTGATTAAAAAAAATAGCATTCTGTAATAGGTTTATTACAAAACAAAACTCCTATTACATTGGTTTTTGTACACAATTTGTCCAATATTAAATGGAAACTGAAAATTTATTCAGAATAATATTTCAATTTTTTGTGGTTGTTGTTGTATACATTTACATACTGTAGTAAAATTATTATAGTTACTTTCTGAATTGGCCTTAGATGGTTAACCTATAAATATTCTTTCGATCTTTAACTTTTGTAGTTGTTGTTTTCTATCTTTGTGGTTGATTAATGCTTCAAAGAGAATTAAAAATATGAAATAGAATATCTTAGTTACACTTAATGGAAATTGTTTGCAAAATATTTGCATTTGTTTATCTTCTTCTTGTTTTATTGACAAAATTTCACTTTGTTTTTATTTGTGGGTTGGGATTTGTTTTTTTTTCTTTTCTTATTACTTATCAGACGATTCAGTTGCTGACGCTTCTGCAGATATTAAAGGTTTTTTAGGACTTGGCTCTGTGGAATCATCATGGTCGGGTTCTGCAGCAGCAGCAGCTGCTTCTACGGCAGTTTTCACAGCATCTCTACTGTTTGTATCTTCACCATTGCTTTCACTGTTTTCGACGACATCAGCTGTCCCAGCAGCACATAGCTCTTCGGGGTGTGACAATTTACGCTTTTCGATTCGTGCGGCTAAAGCATTGTGTAAATGATTGATTTCGAGTGGGCGTGCCATGACCAAGAATATTTTGATTTTGCCCGTATTATCCATAGCAGTAAGTCTTAGAGACCTTTGACTAGGTCTTTCGGCAACCATGCCACCCCAGACCTGAAATTGAATATTTGGTTTTAATCATTTATCAAGGATTTTAATGTCTATTGAGGTGTTAGAAATGGTGTATTCAAAAATGGTGAAAAGTCAAAGTCAACTTTTGGTTATCTACAATTTTGAATAATCGACTTTTGAAAATGGATTAATAGATTTTTGATAGTGCCCAAAATCGCCTAATGAAAAAGTCGGTTTTGAATTGAAAGGGAATTATATAGATATTGTTATAAGAATCAAAAATCGACTACTTCAAGTTTAAGAAATTAGCAAAAGTAGATTTTCGATATTTTCCAAAATTGGAAAAGTCGATTTTCGACATTTTTCAAAATTTCAAAAGTCGATTTTTCAACTTTTTAAACTTTTGAAAAGTCGACTTACGCAGTCATTAAAAAGAAGACATTATAAGAGTCGAGTTTTTCGTCGATCAATTTGTCGACTAAATGAGATATATTCTACATGGATCTGGCAACATACCAGATAAGTCTGAACACTGTTCAAGAGGTTACAAAAGCGGTGAACAACTATACGTAGAAAGAGGAATGAACAGATTATTTTTTTTATGTAAACATGGATGTAGCAAGATGTCATTCTGGATTAACCTACTCAAGAAGAAAAAGAGACTAGGTGGGCTTGAAAAAAAATTGTAAAGGCTAAAGGGCATTCATTGTTCTCTTGTGGTCGGCTCCATTTTGTTGTTAGTGCTGTAGCCTTTGGAGTTGTTTGTATTTTTGAGTTGTTTAGGAAACAAACATTCTAGAAATGGGGATTTGCAGTTCTTGGACAGATTAAAGTTTGTGAGGAATTTTTGGGAAAGACTCATCATCGCCAAGATATTGACTGGTAGCAAATGGCAAGCCAACGGAATCAAACAAGGCCGATTGTTAACTATCTTATTTATTATATGGACGGCAGTTGAATTTTCAGATTTATTATCAATCACAAATGGAATGGGTTTACAAAGCGATTTATACCTAATGGACCCAAGTGGTGCAATGGTTACCATGTCCACCTTGCATACCATCAAAAAGTTTTTCCGGTTGCGATTATACCTTTCAGTAATGCTGGTAATTCATTTCAAAGTGTTTTAAAGCTTCTCTAAGTGGTTTCACCGCAATGTGGAACGCCATTCGGATTCGACTATGAAAAGGAGGTCCTTGCAATTGATATATACCTGAAATATCGGGCCTTATCTAACCTAGAGTTTTGTACTACGTTGAAGACCACCACTACTTAACATGGTTGCCAGATTTTTTCGAAAAAGAAATCCTCAAAATTTCGAAATTATATCCCCAAAACATTCCCAACTGAAATATTTTTCCTCATGAAAAATCCCCAATGGAAAATTCATATAATTATTGTATGTTTGTAAATTTAATTCTATAAAAAAGAAAAACAATTTCACATCGTACTACTTGAATTATTATTTCAGTGTATTAGATTTGGGAAACTGGTTGTGATGTGTATTTATTTAGTTGTAAGGTTTTTAATTTTAAATTTTTTTTCTGTAGCCTATGGTTATGATCTATTACTGTGTAATACACTATATGGGCCACTAGGCCTTTGTATTATATTGAGTGAATAAACAAACAAACAAACATCGAACTCTTTAATAGGTAAGGACGTCAGCAAGTCTGTCAGGTCGTCAACTGTTGTAATCGATGTGTGTTTTACAATAAAAATTGTTGTTGAAAATTATACTATCCCCTATGTTCTGGTTTAGGAATTCGTAAAACGCAAAATTTTGGATTGTCAATAAATTCTAAACCATTCCATCTTTAGCCAAAAAATATATCCCAATTAATTTCCTTTATTATTTCCTTAGTGTGTAAAAATTTCGTTTTATACATACTTTGTAGTTCGGAAAATAGAGGTTAAGGAAAATTTTGCGAATTCGTAACCCAGATCATGAGGGCATGTTTAATTGGAAACATTTAGATTAAAATTAGGTTATTACCATTTTAAATTGTAATTTTCTGATTACCGACGGCAGGAACAAATGAAACGAAAGTGAAATGAGACAACAAGAAAATGCTCATGGTATTTAATAAGACCGTTTAAAACCGGACAGATATATAATCCTAAATGGAAGTTGGACCTTCTTCGAATTTGTTACATAAATATGAGGACGCGATAGTAAATAGGAACGTGGTTTAACCCATTAGCCTTATTGCACTCCGATATTAAACTTTCAACAACAAATTTAATGGTTTGTGATTGAAGGTTGAAGTATCCCCAGAAAAATCCCCAAATCACGTCGTTATCCCCAGCTAAATCCCCAGATTCCCAAAGTGAAAAAAATATCCCTAACCACGAAAAAAATCCCCTAATCTGACAACACTGCTCCTTAACGAGAAACGAGTACAGAGAAGGGACTGATATACCTTAGTTTAAATATGGCATCTCAATGCACTTAAATGCCCGAATTTTGTCAACCTGCTCTGATTTCATGCACTTTTTATATGGCTGTGCACGTTCAATGGATGGAAATATGAACGTTTCGTATGAGGGCAGACTCGTTGAATCTTTGTTGTCTTAAGAATACAATTCGGAAAAAGTAGAGACTAAAATCATAAAGAATGTCCCAGAATAAGGAGCATGTGGATCCAAAGGAATATACAGATCTAAATCTATTCCAAAAGTTTTAGACCTACAGCAGTTTTAGGCTATACGCTGCAGCCTTAGATATAAAATTTGGACTAAGAGCTTCAAAGCTTTGAATATTATATTCTCAGAAATTTCTTGGAATCACAAATCACATGGAAGCAGCAGAATCCCCCTTGTTTTAACATGGTCATGCATATTTCAATTTTAAACCTACCTTTGTGTTAAGTAAAAGTCGCAAATTTCCAGCTGTTCTAAAGACCAAACGGGAACATTCATGTTCAATTCTGGAATCATTCAGACGCAAACTTCCACGACCGCGTTCTTCCCAATTGCTATTAACAAATGCAAACAATTTGCAATTTAGCTACAACATGAGATAAACAGAAATGTATTAAGATTAAGACGGCGATAAAACAAAGAAGCATTCCAAGTTTCTTACATCAACAATATTCAATTCATTCTCTTCGCCCGTAAACGTTTCTACTTCCTCATATTTACGCTTTTGAGCTCTACTCTCTTCGTATTCACGAGCCACATCTGTAAGGCTTCTCATTTCACCACTTGTATCCTTTGCCGACTCATCGGCATTTTCTGCCGATTTTGATGCTGCATTTTGTATAACACTTGAGAAAAGTAAATCGCCCGAAGCTGATGTAGAAGATTCTTCAGCAGTTGATGTTGCCGGTTTATCAGGCTTAAGGTTTTCCTGTAAATAGTCGAACAAGGGATCACTTTATTGGGATTGTGTTACATTCTACTTACTCCAACAACACGTTCGTGGAGATTCTGGCCAAATACAAATCCTGACTTTTCCACTAGAGGAATAGAGCTTTTGGCGGCTGCAAAGAGATTAGCGCGTTCCATGCCATTTTTACGAAGTAAAGTGAGTGGATCTGCTCTGTCATCCACATCGTCTTCGGTTGCAGTATTATCAGAATTTTTAGATGTTTCAGGATCTTCTTCATCTTTAAGCTCTTTTAAAAATGGATTGCTACTGCTTGCTTCCTGTGGCTTGTCATGACCACCATTATCGCAACCACCAGTGGCACCATCTTCCTGAGTGTCATTATTTGCATGTGCAGCATTATTTGTGTTGCTCGATAACGATGCGGAACCTAAGCGAGAAGGTCCCAACACCGAAGGTCTTAAAACGCCGGCTCTTAGAATTGGATTGCCACCGACATTGCCGCCACCCGTCAGACGAGAACTCGAACTTTGTAGAAGAGAGTCACTTCCCAAACTGCTAGACTCATTCGAGTTATCTGAAAATTAGATTCATTTATCAAATGAAATTTATCTTGCACCTTAGATATCAGTTAAAAATCAAATTTTCAAATTTACCATTATTTTCCGACATATTTATTAATTGTTTGGTGTTGTATGCTGAGTCTATTAGAAAAGTGACAGAAGCTTTTCAGTTTGCACAGCGAGATGGTAGAACGGCCAAGTATATGGTTTTTATGGGGCGTACACAGATAGCGCTTATTCCGTTAAAGGTCGAATAACACATCATGCGTTATATGCCGTTCACACGGTACTTTAATTACTTAAAGTGTCCAAAGATTATGTTGTTGTAAAGGCCGGTATGCACCTCTAGCGAAATTTTCGGTAGCAAAAATTTATTTAAGTCTATAACAAAAAAACAGGGCTGTGTACACAAATTTTAAACCAGCTAATCGCTTTTAAAAATTGTTAATATATGTTCCAAATATTCCTCAAATAAATTGTTTATTATTTACAGACCTTTTAAAACTTTTACGCACACAATGATTGTAATAAATTAAATGTTTGCTGCCAAAATATGCTTTTGACAACCCTGTTATTTTCATTAGAGGTGCGTACCAGCTTACGAAATTGAACGCTACCGAAAATTTCGTTAGCATAAATAGCAATGCATTTCTTATGGGAATGAAATTTTTCGCTAGAGGTGCATACCGGCCTTAATGCGGACGACGATTTATGCGCCGTCCAGACTAAAAGTTTGTCCGGACGGAATGTCTGTGTTTGCAAAGAATCTTACAGTGTGGCCGAATTGAACTGTCGGACGTAAGTAATATATTGAACTGTCGGACGTAAGTAAATACACCACGCCTCACTAATTCCCAACAGTGAGGCGTGGTGTACACGGACCCCGGGGAATAAAAGATATATAGATTTCTACACTGATGGCTCCAAATTGGATGGCCAAGTGGGTTTCGGAGAATATTCTAAAGATCTGGAACTTCGAATAGCGAAAAGATTACCTGATCACTGTAGTGTTTTTCAGGCTGAAATATTAGCAATAAGAGAGGTGGCGAATTGGCTGAGAAGTAATGTTCCAAAAAATGTGGGCATTAATATATACTCAGACAGTCAACCTGCAATAAAATCCTTGGACTCTGTGTTCCTCAACTCGAAAACGGCCATCGATTGCCGCAAATCTCTCAATGAGATGGCTGAGCAGTACAATATTCACCTAATATGGGTGCCTGGCCATAGGAACATACCGGGGAACTGCGAAGCGGATGAGTTGGCAAGGCTAGGGACTACCTTACATATTCCAGGGGAACTAGAATTTGTTGGTATGCCCCTAGCTACCTGCAAGCTCATGCTGCGTGAGAAGGCTGTTATGATGGCAAATGTTCGATGGGCGAATTGCAAGGGTTGTAACGACACCAAGCAAATATGGCCCCATTTCAACTTAAACCGCACACTAGATATGCTAATGTTCTCGAGACGTATCCTGTTTTTGTAATCCGTTTAGAAGACTTACAAGTAATCCAAATGTTTCTGTATCGACACGAAAGCTTTCCTTGAAAAATGTATCCCCACCTTCTGGAACATCTCTTTCCCAAAATTGTCCATATCTTGGCTGCAAAATGTGTACATCTTGTAAGATACACAGAAAAAACGTGCGAATATCTACTTACAAACATCCATGGTCTCTCAGGTGAATATAAATTTGCTTCTATATATGTTACATCGTCTTCGTCCTCATCTTGTGATATTATTTGACTTAACTCAACCAGTTGCGCTATATCTTGCTGTTGTTTCATTGAAACAGCCAAACCCAAAATCAGTTTTTCCTTAAAATTCATTTTTTATTATTTAAAGAAAACAAATGTTGCTTTTTAGCAGAAACGTCAAATTAAGGATGTAAAATGTTAGATGTTTAACATGTAAACGCTATGTTTCAATTTTCAATATGTTCCATTCGTTTCACATAAATGTACTTAAGTGTAAAAAGGCTATAACCTAACCTAATATATCGATAAATGTGTTATGCTCAAAAACATAATCGATATTGCAGCTTGTTTATGGGATCGACAATACATTTATCGATATTTTACTTACTTCCGACAATTCTTAGGGCTCGGCCACACTGTAAGACTCTTTACAAACACAGATATTCCTCCGGATAAACTTATAGTCTGAACGGCCCATATGCCGAAAGAGCTCTATTGCTATGGGCGGTGGCATGGCTGAATAAGGAGGTTGAATAACGATAACAAAAAACAACATATTTCAATATGTTGTTTACAATTTTAAGAAGTCAAAATCAGCTGATAAAAGAATCGTATGGCATTGGTAAAAGTGGCAATTATTTATTCTTTCAATTGTCCTGAAAAAATAATTCCAATCCAGAGAAAAATAAAGGTTCAAATTTAATTGCGTCACCTATGAGTGATTGTGAAGTGGATAATTCATCCGAGGAACGCCGATATGAGACAAATAAGACTATAGTACCCACCAAAGTTAAGAATGGAAGTCAGTCAAATGGATCTTCGCCATCTATTAACAAAAACAGTTTATGATGCAGTTTAAAAACTGATGAGCGTGGTATTTTGGGTCTGGAATATGTTATCAAGATACTCAAGTCATCTTTGAACAATTCTCCAGCTATGAATGCGCTAGTTTGTTTGAGATGCATTTGCTATGCAGTGTCATTTGGAGAGCTGCAATACCCATAAACATATGATTTTGACATCTTAAAATTTTGTCGAAATAAAAAAATTGTAATCATATGGGCCCATGATTTAACCTTCTTGTTCAGCCATGGGCGGTGGTAAACTCGAAGAACAGGGTTAACCTTTTATGCGCTTTATGCGCTTTACAGACTATCAGTTATTCCGGACGACAGTGCTCGTGTCGAACATATCCCATATATTGTGCACATTATAAGTTAAGACCGAAGGCGTAATCAATACTGCTGCATGTTTATGGGATCGATAACACATTTACCTATTATTTAGTCATCGCCGACATGTCGTATCGATCCGACACACTGTAAAATTCTTTACAAACACCGACATTCCGTCCGGAATAACTGATAATCTGTAAAGCGCATTATAGACTATCAGATATTCTGGACGACAGTGCTCGTGTCGAACACATCCCATATATTGTGCACACTATAAGTTAAATCTGAAAGCATAATCGATCCCAATAAACACAAACGTTTGAAAAATACTAAAATTCAATAATTTTTCAAACATTTTTTCAAAGGATTAGGGTAATATTCAAGTTGAGAAATTGTTGAGAAAATCGCGTTCTCAACAAAAAACAGACATTACCCTCAACAGTAAAATTCAACACAATAGCAATAATTTCTCAATTGTAATCCTCAAATTGAAATGCATCGCTACTCAATAATTTCTCAAACAGTTTTCAATGTGAGAAAAATAAAAAATTACCATTATTGCGAATACTTTCAAACCACAATTTGTATGAAAGTCAATCCTAGTTCTAACTGAAAGTCAATACTAAATTTCTAGGGATTTTGTAAATTTTATTATTTTTTTCGTTAACAAATATAACAATCTTAAAAATAACATTAATAATATATAAAAATAATAATATAATACCAATCAAAATGTAATTATCTTATTAAACGTATTAATAAATAAAACTATGAATACAACTTTAAATATCTTAAACATTTTTACATGTATAATTCCATTTCCTCCATAATGTTGGTGTCATTAATATGCTGGCAATTTGAAATAATTACTATCGAGGAACTTGCTGGCTTGTGTGTTAAAATAGATTTCAGCAAGAGGAAATCACAAAATATCAAATTGATGACGGGATGTAAATTGATGTAATGCACATTTTCATCCAGAAGTTCTTGATATAGGAATTGTTGCACTTTGGTTTAATTGATTGCACTTTGTAAGTTTTCTGAAAACTTTTCTTTGTTGTTTCCTTCATCGGTTTTTCATCGGCCAACATCTTCCAAGAATATACCATTCAATGATTTTAGTTTTCTGCAAAACAATCGAGTTTTGTGATTTCCATTATGTTTTCATTTCACTTTTTATTTTGACTTACCAATTTGTATTTCTTCCAACTGACCACGTACTTCGTGATTTCCTCAAGAACGTTGGTGTTACAAAATTGTTATTAAAATACTGGCAATTTTCAGGAACTTGATGACCAGATAATTGGAATAAATTTCCAGCAATTTCAATTCACAAAATAACAAATTAAACCGATGATGCACATTTTCATCCAGAAGTTCTTGATATAGGAATTGTTGCACTTTGTTTTAATTGGTTGCACTTTGTAAGTTTTCTGAAAACTTTTCTTTGTTGTTTCCTTCATCGGTTTTTCATCGGCCAACATCTTCCAAGAATATACCATTCAATGATTTTAGTTTTCTGCAAAACAATCGAGTTTTGTGATTTCCATTATGTTTTCATTTCACTTTTTATTTTGACTTACCAATTTGTATTTCTTCCAACTGACCACGTACTTCGTGATTTCCTCAAGAACGTTGGTGTTACAAAATTGTTGTTATTAAAATACTGGCAATTTTCAGGAACTTGATGTCCAGATAATTGGAATAAATTTCCAGCAATTTCAATTCACAAAATAACAAATTAAACCGATGATGCGATATAAATTAAACTATATCACATCGATAGTTTAATTTATATCGCATCATCGGTTTAATTTGTTATTTTGTGAATTTCGAATTATCATCCAGTAGTTGTTGATATAGAAAAGCATAAATACCAAGTTTTTTTGGTTGCACTTTGATTTATGGAAACTTTCTCTTCTCGATAAGCCACTACCATTTTTCATCGGCCAGCCTCTTAATGTGTCCAAGAATCAGCATCCAAATATTTTAGTTGTCTGCAAAGAGATTTGAGTTTAGTGACTTCCTTAAAGGTTTAATTTCGTGTTTTAGTTTTACTTACCAATTATTATAAGCAATTTCAATTGATTATTAAAAAATTTCCACATTTTTGTATTTTTTCCACGAACTTTGTTGTCAAAAGTAGTATTGAAAACCATGTGGTTTTTTCGTTGCATTTCAGGGTAGTGTTTTGTCAAAGTTTTCTCCAATTATCTTCAACACATTTTCAAAGTTTTCGTCAACATTTTGCCAAATTGGTTGTAATTCGCAAACAATTTGAAGATGAATTGAAGATGAGCTTTTTCAAGTCAAGTTGAATTTATGTTGAAAATGATATTTACCCTCAAACTGAAGAGGTGTTGCATTTGAAAAACGCTCATCCTGTGTTTATTGGGATACTGCTGCATGTTTATGGGATCGTATCGATCCGACACATTGTAAGATTCTTTACAAACACTGACATTCCGTCCGGAATAACTGATAATCTGTAAAGCGCATTAGATTAGAACGACTTCAGCTACAATATCCTCACGAAGCCTGTTCAGACCTGCGTGGTATGTTGCCCGATCTGGAATGTTTGTAACGTTGGATTTCGTGCTCTAGAAGGTGAGGATCAACCATTATGTTCCTGGATGGTGGTTGCCTATCCATGATTTGCATAGTTACTGCGATAACAACCTAGGAAGTACACCTCCTGGCAGTATACTGTTTTGACAATATGTAATTGTGTCAACGTACATTGATGATCTTGGTCTTCACATATGATTCTGTAGTGGGATTCTGTATTCAATTTTAACGATGCATCGCATCGTTAAGAAGGGATAACAAGAAAAATAACATCTAAGCTATTCGGTAAACGTTTTCAACTACATATACAATCGTATAAAATCAGCTGTGTTGTTTTCTGTGCAGATAACAATAAATATATCGTTAAGTAAACAACAAAGATTTTTTGGTTGTTTATTTTCTCTAATGAATTGACGTTTTCTGCAGAAAATTTCAATAATGCAAAATAGTATCTTTAACAGGTTGACTGATAAGTCCCCGGTCTGACACATAGATGGCGTCGATAGTATTAAATGCATATTATTTTTATATAGTACCAACCTTCAAATGATTCGTGTCAGCGTTACCAAGCGCAACGCAGCTTAAACAACATTTCCTACAGATTAAAGAATTACACGATCGTTAGTGCAAACGCGTTTTTTCGTAGACAACGCAAACGATGCCATTATCGTGAATAAATACAGAATCCCACTACAAAGGTGAACTGCGGAGAGATCCTGTCCCATTTCTATATAATATTCCACAGCATGCCACTTTTATGAGGTGTCCACACTGGTGCCGCATAGTTTACCACTGACCGGCCGTAGTCAACAAGGTTTCTTTGTCCTTGTTTCTGTCACAGTGCATACCAAAATTGAAGTGACATTGGCAGATGACTTGAAATGGAGGTCGAATGTAGCCTCGAGAATTTTGTGGTAGTTTGTAGTCGGAATTATCTCGCCAACCACCCGAACTTTTATCCCTAAAATCGACGTACGACTGGCGCCTGCACAGATAATAAAAACCCCAAAGTTTGGTTCCTGCCGGTAGGGAAGAGTTTTCGATATCCTTGAACAGTCTAGCATGCCTGACCGTATCGAATACCTCAAGAAATTTCGCTAAACGCTCCACCGACAGCAGTACCATTGTAATCAAACACAGCGGTGTAAATTAATGAACTACAAATCAGATGATTAAAATAGCAACTATGTATTAACTTACGTGTGAAGAAGGAAGGAAAATAAAGAAAAGTTCATATTAAAAAATTTAGAAAAATCCCATACACAGAAGAGGATGAGGATGGTCTATTAGTAAATTGCACATTTCCATAGATTGATAAAAGTTATCAGGTGAGAGAGATACTTAAGTGATTGCACGACAACAACAGAAAGAAATCCACGTCAGTCGCAAACAAAACAACAACGAACACTAGAAAGGGCAGACAAATTTACATTTTTTTGAGGATTAAATTCATATTTTGTATGATTGTAGGTTGAAATACGAGTAGTAGCACAATGAAATTCGGCTTATTGGCCTTGGGTATTTTGCTGGTAGTGCAGTGTACAAGATGGGAAGTGGTCTATGCGGATTTACAAGGGCCACAAGTGCCATCAGACAAGGCCACATCCGATAGCAAAGAACAAATGGAAAGGGACGGTTCAAATGAATCAGGACAAGAGAAAACGACCGAAAGTGCAGGAAGTGAGGATGGCATCAATGATATACCCAGTAATCAGCGCAAGGCATCAAAATACATAGATGATCAAATGGAAGCGGCAAAAGCTGCGGCACAAATAGCAGCAAACATTCAAGGAACTGAAGCAGATGGCAAAAATAAACTATTGAAATTTGCCATTTTCGAGCGCCTCTGGAGTGAAGAAGTTGTACGCAAAAAGTTACAAGAAGAAATTGAATTATTGGAGTCAAGGCAGGAACCGCAGCAAGTAATTGATCCAACGCCAGAACAGATTGAAGGTATGTACAACATTTGAAGTGGATTTGAATTGCAATAATGAATAATTTTATTTAATTTATAGCCGAGAGTATGTATGAAAATGCCATGGAGATGTTATCCAAACCAAATTCGGATAAACGAGTTGCTTTCACATTGATCCGTAAAGCAGCAGAAATGAAACACAGTAAAGCAAGAGCTGAGTTGGCATGGGCCAGAGTTTTGGGACATTATATGGAATTTGATTTTGAATATGCTGCAGCGGAATTTGACGATTTGGCCAAGGAAGGATTACCAGAAGCAAATATGGTAGGAGGATATATTTGAAGACATTATTTTTTGTTATTAAATTTCTATTTTGATTTTCAGGGCCTTGCTTTTCTCTATTCGGTAGGCGTTGGAGGCAAAAATGTCAGCCAACCTTTGGCTCTCATACATCTGACATTAGCTGCATTGGGTGATCATACCTATGCTCAAATGGCCTTGGGATATCGCTATTCATTTGGCATCAATGTACCTGCAAGTTGTGAGAAGTCCCTATCGTATTACAAAAAGGTTGCCAAAAAAGTTGCACAGAAAGTTACCTTCGCTAGTGGCCCATTGGTTCATCGTGTACGACTTTTAGATGAATTGGAAAATCCCGGCAGTCAAGAAACTGAAATTGTAGATTATTATCAATTATTGGCTGACAAGGGTGATGTACAATCCCAAGTTGGTCTGGGACAATTATACTATCAGGGTGGTAAAGCCATACAACAGGATCATCAAAAGGCATTGGAATATTTTACTTTAGCAGCAAATGCTGGCAATGCCATAGGATATGCATTTTTGGGCAAGCTTTATTTAGAAGGCAGCGAACATATCAAAGCTGATAATGAAACAGCATTTAAGGTATGCACATATGCAAGAGATCGAGTTTTGGAAATATTTTATATGACGTTTTTTTTTGGTTTGTTTTCTGTTGTAGTATTTCTCTAAAGCTGCCAATTTGGGTGATCCTGTGGGCCAAAGTGGTTTGGGTTTAATGTATCTTAAAGGTTTAGGCGTGCCCAAAGACCCTTTGAAGGCATTAAATTACTTTACAATGGCTGCAGATCAAGGCTGGGTCGATGGACAATTGATGTTAGGAAACATGTATTTTAGTAAGTTACATATAGGAAAATACGTTTACCTTGATTCTTTTCAAAACTTAACAATATTTTGCTATTTTACAATTTGAAAAATTAGATAGCTATTAAATATCTGAATTTCTTATGTTACAGCTGGTAATGGTGTGAAGACTGACTTTAAATTAGCCCTGAAGTATTTCAACTTAGCATCTCAATCCGGCCATGTATTAGCTTATTATAACCTCGGGTTCATGCATGCCTATGGTATTGGCATGTTGCGGTCTTGTCCAGCTGCTGTAGAGGTACGTACGACGAATGATTTTTAAATAAAAAAAATATTTTAATCATTAATTAGTGATATCTTCTATCCAGGAAATATCTGGATTATTTTTTAATAATGTAGCGCTGTGCAGGAAAAATTTTTGATTGCCTTAATTTTTTAATATTTTTTCGTTAGGAATTTTTAATTTAGTTAGTATATTTAGTTCTATATATAATTTTGTTCTATATTTACCTCAATGACAGAGAACAATTCGAAAGACAAGCCAAATACTGAAGTATTTCAGCGTCATATTGATAAGAGGTAAAAAACACTCCTCAAAAAAATTTTAAACTTTGTTGACAGATATGAATTCGTGTTCCGCTATATGAAAGGTTGATATACATTGTCATTTTGTCCGATGGCCGGAACATAGCGGCTGTAGCAACTTGGAGAAGTAAATAAAGTTTTTGTGATATTGTTTAATTAAGGAAGATTGTAAATGTTGGTTAAGTTTTGTCTCTATTGATGTTGTGCTTGAAGCGTTTGATGGGGTCTTTTTAGTACTATCCAAATAAAAAATGAAACTGCGAAGGGATCGAATTTTCATAGAAAATTTGATGGAAATCGAATTTTCATAGAAATTTTTGATGAACATTGAATTTTCATAGAAAATTTGATCAAAATCGAATTTTCATAGAAAATTTGATGAAATTTGAAGTTTTATAGTAAATTTAATGGAAATCGATTTTTCATAGCAAATGTGGTGAAAATCGAATTTTCACAAAAAATTTGATCAATTTCGAATTTTTATAGAAAATTTGATTGATTCTTCGTAGAAAACTTGATTGTTTTTTTAAATCGAAATTTCTAAGAAAATTTATGAAAATCGAATTTGATGAAAACAGAATTTTCCTAGAACTTTTGATAAAATTTGAATTTTCATAAAAAATTTGGTGAAATTCGAATTTTCATAGAAAATTTGATCAAAATCGAATTTTCATAGAAAATTTGATCAAATTGGAATTTTCATAGAAAATTTGATGGGAATCGCGTTTTCATAGAAAATTAAATAAAAATCGAAGTTTCATAAAAAATTTGATAGAAAATTTAATGAAAATCGAATTTTCATAGACAATTAATTTGATCAAAATCGAATTTTCATAGAAAGTTAAATAAAAATCGAAGTTTCATAAAAAATTTGTTCATAATCGAAATTTCATAGAAAATGTGATCAAAATTGAATTTTAATAGAAAATTTGATCAAATTCGAATTTTATAGAAAATTTGATGGGAATCGCGTTTTCATAGAAAATTTGATCAAAATCGAATTTTCATAGACAATTAATTTGATCAAAATCGAATTTTCATAGAAAATTAAATAAAAATCGAAGTTTCATAAAAAAATTTGATAGAAAATTTAATGAAAATCGAATTTTCATAGACAATTAATTTGATCAAAATCGAATTTTCATAGAAAATTAAATAAAAATCGAAGTTTCATAAAAAATTTGATAAAAATCGAATTTTCATAGAAAATTTGATCAAAATCGAATTTTCATAGAAAATTTGATCAAAATCGAATTTTTATAGAAAGTTAAATAAAAATCGAAGTTTCATAAAAAATTTGTTCAAAATCGAATTTCCATAGAAAATTTGATCAAACTCGAATTTTTAATAGAAAATTTGAATTTTCATAGAAAAACTGATAAAGAAAATTGGATCAAAATCAAATTTTTATAGAAAATTTGATGAATTTTGATAAAATTTGAATTTTCATAGAAAATTTGGTGAGATTCGAATTTTAATTCTAAAATTTGATCAAATTCGAATTTTCATAGAAAATTTGATAGGAATCGCAATTTTATAGAAAATTTAATGAAAATCGAATTTTCATAGACAATTTGATCAAAATCGAATTTTCATAGACAATTAAATAAAAATCGAAGTTTCATAAAAAATTTGACCAAAATCGAATTTTCATAGAAAATTTGATCAAAATCGAATTTTCATACAAAATTTAATAAAAATCGAATTTTTATAGAAAATGTAATGAAAATCGAATTTTTCATAGAAAATTCGAATTTTCATAGAAAAACTGATAAAGTTCGATGGAAGTCGAATTTTCATAGAAAACTTGGACAAAATCAAATGTTTATAGAAAATTTGATGAAAATCTAATATTCATAGAAATTTGACAAAAATTCAGTTTTTATAGAAATTTTGATGAAAATCGAGTTTTTATAGAAAATTTGATGAACATCGAGTTTTTTTTTTAGAAAATTTGATGAAATTTTAAATTTCATAGAAAATTTGATGAAAATCGAAATTTCATAGAAAATTTAATGAGAATCGCATTTTCATCGAAAATTTAATGAAAATCGAATTTTTCATAGAAAATGTGATCAAACTATAATTTTCATTGAAAATTTGATGGAAATCGAGTTTTCATAGAAAATTGTATAAAATTTTTTATAAAAATTTCTATGAAAATTCGATTTTAATCAAATTTTCTATGAAAACTCGATTTTGATCAAATTTTTGTGAAACTTCGATTTTTATTTAATTTTCTATTAAAATTCGATTTTGATCAAATTGTCTATGAAACTTCGATTTTTTTTTTAATTTTCTATGAAAATTCGATTTTGATCAAATTGTCTATCAAAATTCGATTTTCATTCAATTTTCTATGAAGACGAGATTCCCATCAAATTTTCTATAAAAATTCGAATTTGATCGAAATTTTATAGGAAATTTTTTAAACCCGAATTTTTATAAAAAATTTGATGAAAATCTAAATTTCATAGAAAATTTGATGAAATTCGAATTTTCATAGAAAATTGGATGAAATTCGAATTTTCATAGAAAATTTGATAAAATTCGAATTTTCGTAGAAAATTTGATGAAATTCGAATTTTCACGGAAAATTTCATGAATATCGAATTTTGATTGAAGCTTTGGGAAAATCGAATTTTCATACAAATTTGAAGAAAATCGAATATCAATTCCATTTATTTGCTCAATTTTTGTAATTTTAGACGAACCTTAAAAAATCAAAATTGATAATGGAATTTAAAGTGGACTTGACAAATAGGTCAATTGGCCGATTATCGACTTTTTTAACGTGATGCTATTGACTAGTTGCACTTAAGTCAATTATTTTTAATTCATGAATATGTTGCACTCATTTTTTGTATAATTTTACATAATACTTCACTAACTCATTCTCTCCCATTTCTTTATTTACAGTTCTTCAAAAATGTTGCAGAACGTGGACGCTGGAGTACCAATCTTATGCATGCCTATGCAGACTATAAAAACTATCGTATTAACGAAGCCTACATGCAGTATGCCCTACTGGCTGAATTAGGCTATGAGGTGGCACAATCGAATGCTGCTTTTCTACTTGATCGTGGTGATGTGTCAATTTTCCATGATCGCAATGAAGAATTAATTAGGGCATTCTATTACTGGAAACGTGCAGCATCACAAGGCTATTCTGCGGCACAAGTGAAACTGGGCGATTATTATTACTATGGCTGGGGTACAAATATAGATTTTGAGACTGCTGCAGCATTATATCGCAAAGCTTCGGAACAGCAATATAATGCACAAGCCATGTTCAATTTGGGCTATATGCACGAAAAGGGCTTGGGCATGAAGAAGGATTGGCATTTGGCCAAACGTTTGTACGATTTGGCAGCGGTTACAAATGCCGATGCAAAAGTTCCTGTGGCCATAGCATTGCTTAAATTACAACTATTGGCTAAAATAGAATCTATAAAGGAGGTATGTATTGGTATTGGGGAAATTTGAATAAATTTTTCAGGTGTTAATGTGGGATTTATGTTTTTTTATTCTATTTTAGTCTCCTTATAAATTCATATTTTATTTGGATGAGAATATTGCTGCCAATTGGGATTTGTATATGATTACTATATTAACCCTTCTGTTGGGTTTCATAATGTACACGAGGCGTACACAGGAACAACGTCAACAAAATCAAGATGAAAATAATCAACAGGTACCACCACCTGCTGATAATGCTGATACAGCTACCATGGAGAATAGATTAAATAATGATAATGAAAATTCAACATCAGCTGTGGCGGCAACTACAAATTCTGCTATTGCAGAAAAACCATCAACCTCAACCACCTCAACATCTACGGCGGCGTGTACGTCTTCTGGGGAAACTACAACAAGCACTTCTACAACATTAGCATCAGCAGCAACAGCAGCAGGCACAACAACATCAAAGAATGCAACGACAACAGCAACCACACGATCGTCACCAACAATACCTTCAGCAGTTTCAAACTCCACCGCTGATCCCACGGAGTAGTAGTGATAACGATAGATTTTTTTTTTAATTTCTAATCAACAAAAACAAAACAATTGTTCAACATACGGTAGATTATACCAAACTAACTCAAACGTATTTTTTCTCTCCCTCTCTTTCTCTCTTTCACATTTTCACAATACAAGTAGTCAATCATCTTTTTTCGTTTGTTTGAACAATTTATTGCGTAATTCACTTCACTATATTATATACATTTTTATTTTTTTTAATTTTTTTTTATTAATTTAAAACAAAGAGAAACAATTAACGATGTTGTCTGTATATATTAGTTTTCCTTTCCTTATTTGCAATATTCTACCTTAATGTTAGGAATTCCCTTAGACTAGTAATTCGTAACTAGTAATTTTAGTTTGAATGCAACAAGGAAGGCATGGAACGAGATAAACACAAAAACAAAAAGAAAAATAATGAAGCAAATATAAATTCTGTTTCGTTTGTATATTTTTATTGATAAATAAGATTTATAATAAAAACACAAAAAACTGAACAAAATTGTATTTCGATTGTATTTTAATTTTAACTAGGGTCAAGTGAGGTGAATGTGATGGTGGGCACACACATATTTCCCTAGAAAAACACATATTTCCAGAAAAAATGAAGAGGAACAAAAATTCTTGTCATCTCTGAAGCTGCAAATCATCAATAAACATACACAAAAAAAAAAATTTTTTTTCTGGTTCAATCACGAAATTAATTGATCCAATTCATTTTTTCATTGAAATGTCTTCAATCACAGAAATGATAGTATCATTAAAAAACAAGTATATACGGCCGCAAGTTCGGCCAGGCCGAATCTTATGTACCCACCACCATGGATTGCGTAGAAACTTCTACGAAAGACTGTCATCCACAATCGAATTACTTGGGTTGTGGTATCTTAAAACTTCTTATTCCTGCATGGTTGTTGGATACCATATACTAACATCACGTACCAAATTTCAACCGAATGGGAAGTATTTTGCTCTTCCAAGGGGCTCTGGAGGTCAAATCTGAGGATCGGTTTATATGGGGCCTATATATAATTATGGACCGATATCGACCAATTTTTGCATGGGAGTTTGAGACCATATATATTAACACCACGTACCAAATTTCAACTGAATCAGATGAATTTTGGTCTTCCAAGAGGTTCCGGAGGTCAAATCTGGTGATCGGTTTATATGGGGGCTATATATAATTATGAGCCGATGTGGACCAATTTTTGCATGGTTGTTAGAGACCATATACTAACATCACGTACCAAATTTCAGCCATATCGGATGAAATTTGCTTCTCTTAGAGGCCTCGCAAGCCAAATCGGGGGATCGGTTTATATGGGGGCTATATATAATTACGGACCGATGTGGACCAATTTTTGCATGGTTGTTCGAGACCATATACTAACACCATGTACCAAATTTCAGCCGGATCGGATGAAATTTGCTTCTCTTAGAGGTCTCGCAAGCCAAATCGGGGGATCGGTTTATATGGGGGCTATATATAATTATGGACCGATGTGGACCAATTTTTGCATGGTTGTTAGAGACCATATACTGACACCATGTACCAAATTTCAGCCGGATCGGATGAAATTTGCTTCTCTTAGGGGCCTCGCAAGCCAAATCGGGGGATCGGTTTATATGGGGGCTATATATAATTATGGACCGATGTGGACCAATTATTGCATGGTTGTTAGAGACCATATACTAACACCATGTACCAAATTTCAGCCGGATCGGATGAAATTTGCTTCTTTTAGGGGCCTCGCAAGCCAAATCGGGGGATCGGTTTATATGGGGGCTATATATAATTATGGACCGATGTGGACCAATTTTTGCATGGTTGTTAGAGACCATATACTAACACCATGTACCAAATTTCAGCCGGATCGGATGAAATTTGCTTCTCTTAGAGGCCTCGCAAGCCAAATTTTGGGGTCCGTTTATATGGGGGCTATACGTAAAAGTGGACCGATATGGCCCATTTGCAATACCATCCGACCTACATCAATAACAACTACTTGTGCCAAGTTTCAAGTCGATAGCTTGTTTCGTTCGCAAGTTAGCGTGATTTCAACAGACGGACGGACGGACGGACGGACGGACGGACATGCTCAGATCGACTCAGAATTTCACCACGACCCAGAATATATATACTTTATGGGGTCTTAGAGCAATATTTCGATGTGTTACAAACGGAATGACAAAGTTAATATACCCCCCATCCTATGGTGGTGGGTATAAAAATAATTGAAGGTCAATTAAAAACTTAATTGATCCAATTAAAAAATTAATTGCTGCTATTAATTTTTATACCCTCCACCATAGGATGGGGGTATATTAACTTTGTCATTCCGTTTGTAACACTTCGAAATATTGCCCTAAGACCCCATAAAGTATATATATTCTGGGTCGTGGTGAAATTCTGAGTCGATCTGAGAATGTCCGTCCGTCCGTCCGTCTGTTGAAATCACGCTAAATTCGGAACGAAACAAGCTATCGACTTGAAACTTGGCACAAGTAGTTGTTATTGATGTAGGTCGGATGGTATTGCAAATGGGCCATATCGGTCCACTTTTACGTATAGCCCCCATATAAACGGACCCCCAAATTGGGCTTGCGATTGCTCTAAAAGAAGCAAATTTCATCCGATCCGGCTGAAATTTGGTACATGGTGTTAGTATATGGTCTCTAATAACCATGCAAAAATTGGTGCATATCGGTCCACTTTTATGTATAGCCCCCATATAATCGGACCCCCAAATTTGGCTTGCGATTGCTCTAAAAGAAGCAAATTTCATCCGATCAGGCCGAAATTTGGTACATAGTGTTAGTATATGGTCTCTAACAACCTTGCAATAATTGGTCCATATCGGTCCACTTTTACGTATAGCCCCAATATAAACGGACCCCCAAATTTGGCGTGCGATTGCTCTAAGAGAAGCAAATTTCATCCGATCCGGATGAAATTTGGTACATGGTGTTAGTATATGGTCTCTAACAACCATGCAAAAATTGGTCCACATCGGTCCATAATTATATATAGCCCCCATATAAACCCATCCCCTGATTTGGCTTGCGGAGCCTCTAAGAGAAGCAAATTTCATCCGATCCGGCTGAAATTTGTAAATGGTGTTGGTATATGTTCTCTAATGACCATGCAAAAATTGGTCCACATCGACCCATAACTATATATAGCCCCCATATAAGCCGATCCCCAGATTTGACCTCCGGAGCCACTTAGAGGAGCAAAATTCATCCGATCCGGTTAAAATTTGGTACGTGGTGTTAGTATATGGTCTCTAACAACCATGCAACAATTGGTCCATATCGGTCCATAATTATATATAGCCCCCATATAAATCGATCCCCAGATTTGTTCTCCGAAGCCTCTTGGAGGAGCAAAATTCATCCGAACTGGTTGAAATTTGGAACATGGTATTAGAATGTGGTCTCTAACAAACACGCAAGAAGTGGTCCATATCTGTCCATAATTATATATAGCCCCCATATAAACCGTTCCCCAGATTTGATCTCCGGAGCCTCTTCATCCGATCCGGTTGAAATTTGCAACGTGGTGTTAGTATAAGGCCGCTAATAACCATGCCAAAATTGGTCCATATCGGTCTATAGTTATATATAGCCGATACCCAATCACACAAAAATTGGTCCATATTGGTTCATAATCATGGTTGCCACTCGAGCCAAAAATAATCTACCAAAATTTTATTTTTATAGAAAACATTGCCAAAATGTTATTTCTATGGAAAATTTTGTCAAAATTTTATTTCTATAGAAAATTTTGTCAAAATTTTATTTCTATAGAAAATTTTGACAAAATTTTATTTCTATAGAAATTTTGTCAAAATTTTATTTCTATAGAAAATTTTTTCCAAATTTTATTTCTATAGAAAATTTTGTCAAAATTTTACTATTATAGAAAATGTTGTCAACATTTTATTTCTATAGATCGACGATATGGACTATGTGGTATATATTACTGTGTTATACCTCATTCACATTAGGCTCGAAATCGAATAAAAGTGGATTTGAAATCCTCTTTTTTATAAAGCAAATGACAGTTAAAACCTAGTAAAAGTGGATTTTGGAAGTGTAATGTGAATGAGGTATTAGGAAGTTTTAAGATACCTTGCCATCGGCTTCAATACAAGTTTCTACGCAATCCATGGTGGAGGGTACATAAGCTTCGGCCTGGCCGAACTTACGGCCGTATATACTTGTTGTGATTGATTTTTGTTTCAATTAAAAAAATTGTTGAATCAATTAAACTTTTAATTGAATATTTTTTAAAACTCAATTAAAATTTTAATTGGAAAATTTTTTGTGAAATTTTTTTCTGTGTATCGCTTCTTAAATACAAAAGTCACACATTTCAAAAAATACCAAAAATAATTTTTGTTTGCAGAAAATGGTTCTTAAACGATGAAATGTTTCGCTAAAACAAACGTCATAGTGTTTACAAAAATAATTAAAATTATTTTTAAAAATGACGCTTCTGTATAATTTTCTTATTTTGACTTGTGGTGCTTTTGTATTTAAGGCGAGATATTATCATTCCTTCCTAAGATGACATGTAAAATTAAACAAATTTTGTGACGTTTGTAGACATTGAAGAAGCATTCCTCAATAATTTTGCATTTGTGGTATCAACTCCAGCGGCGATTCAGCATTTTTTAAAACAGTTACAGAGACATGCCATTAAGACATGTGTCTTTTAATGTCTTTTTTGGAGATATTGACTAAACAGTAAGATGATAGAACCCAAGCTGTGGTCGCCCAATCAGAATCTTTCAAACCCCAAACTGAAAAATAATATCTGGATTTTGCTCGGCAAACATAGAAAGACTCTGAGGATGACTTCTGTTGACAATTTATTGATCGTGCAAGAAGAGGGCAGAGTAGGTGGTCTAGGGGATAATTGGATCCATGTCCTCAATACCTATTGGTCCAAATGATTTGACCTCGCCATTATTGAAGCATATTACTCAACTTTTCTCTTTGCAGTCCAAGAGCACATATGTGTAAATTAGCATAGGGATTAAACATAATATTGCATAAAAGTTCAATTTTTCTAGGATGGACTTAAAAGTTAAAATTTGAAAAATTCAACTTTCTATTTTTTAGTGTATTTTTTAAAAAATCAAATTGGTAAAGAAAATTTAACGACTTTTTAAAAATTTGAAAAAGTCGACATTCGACTTGAACGATTATTGTCGATTATTTCGTCAGAAGGATTTGCAAAAAAATCTGCTAAAACTGTAAAAGGGAAAGTAGTCAAAAATTTGCTGTAATAGTAAACATTGTCTGTTTTCGACTCGAATACATTAAAACATATTTTAGTTTGGAAGCCATCGTGGTGCAATGGTTAGCCAAAGGGTCATGGATTAAATACCAGTTTCGTTCAAACACACAGTGTATTATTCCCTCCCAGTAACGCTGGTGACATTTCTGAGTGTTCCAAAGCTTCTCTATGTGGTTTTAGTGCAATGTGGAACGCCGTCGCCACTCGAGCCAAAAATAATCTACCAAAATTTGAAGAAAATTTTATCAAATAAAAAAAGAGTTTGATCAAATTTTGGTGGTTGTTATGAAAAAAAATAAATGTTTCTTCAAAATGTTTTATTATTTTATTTTTGAAGTTTATTTATTATTTTTTTATCACTCCTAATAGCAACAATTTATTTGAGTGTATAAATATCCCTTGAGACTTTGATAGTATGACCTAAAATAAAATTTAAATTTTTTAAAATATTTTATATAATGATTTGTCAAAATTTTATTTCCATAGAAATTTTTGTCGAAATTTTATTTCTATAGAATCTTTTTGCAAAATTTTGTTTCTATACAAAATGTTGTCAAAACTTTATTTCTATAGAAAATTTTGTCAAAATTTTATTTCTGTGGAAAATTTTGTAAAAATTTTATTTCTGTAGAAAATTTTGTCAACATTTTATTTCTATGGAAAATTTTGTAAAAACTTTATTTCTATAGACAATTTTGTAAAAATTTTATTTTTATAGAAAATTTTGTCAAAATTTTATTTCTATAGAAAATTTTGCCAACATTTTATTCTACAGAAAATTTTATTTCTATAGAAAATTTTGTTAAAATCTAAACAAACTTTATAATCTATAGACTTAAAATTTAAGTCGGCTAATGCCCTGGGATGGTCGAAAGATATATGGGAGCTATAGCTAAATCTGAACCGATTTCAATTAAATTTGGCACACTTAAAGGGTGGTCAATTGGATTACTTTGTGGCAAATTTGAAGCCGATCGGTTAGTAAATGTACGCAATCTGACCCCATTTATCGAAATCGGGCGATACATATTTATGCGAGCTATATCCAAATTCAATAGCGTTCGTTCCTGTACCAAAAAAAAAAAACAAGTATATACGGCCGTAAGATCGGCCAGGCCGAATCTTATGTACCCTCCACCATGGATTGCGTAGAAACTTCTACGAAAGACTGTCATCCACAATCGAATTAATTGGGTTGTGGTATCTTAAAACTTCCTAACATCGTTTTCTTAATTGTGAGTTAGTTCATACGTGGTATATATTAGACAAAAAAGTTATGTATAGATAAGTCTACAAATAATTATGAGTCCACATTGACTTTTGCACGGTACTTAGAGAGCCAGAATTGAAATATGGGGGTCGCTTATATGGGGGCTATATATAATTATGAACTTGATATGGACAAATTTTTGTGTGATTGGGGATCGATTTATCTGAGGGCTATATATAACTATAGCCCGATATGGACCTAGTTAGGCATGGTTGTTAACGGCCATATACTAGCACAATGTACCAAATTTCAACTGACTCGGGTGAAATTTGCTCCTCCAAGAGGCTCCAAAACCAAATCACGGGATAGGTTTATATGGGAGCTATATATGATTATCGACTGATATGGACCACTTTTTCATGGTTGTTAAATATCATATACTACCACCACGTACCAAATTTCAACCAGATCGTTTGAATTTTTCTTTTCCAAAAGACACCGGAGGTCAAATCTGGGGATCGGTTTATATGGTGGCTATATATAATTATGGACTGATATGAACTAATTCCTGCATGCTTGGTGGATACCATATACTAACATCACGCGCCAAATTTCAACTGAATCAGATCAATTTTTGTCTTCCAAGAGGCTCCGGAGGTCAAATCTGGTGATCGGTTTATATGGGGGCTATATATAATTATGGACCGATGTGGACCAATTTTTGCATGGACCAATTAGAGACCATATACTAACACCATATACCAAATTTCAGCCGGATCGGATGAAATTTGCTTCTCTTAGAGGCTCCGCAAGCCAAATCGGGGGATCGGTTTATATGGGGGCTATATATAATTATTACCAATTTTTGCATGGTTATTAGACACCATATACTAACACCATGTACCAAATTTCAGCCGGATCGGATGAAATTTACTTCTCTTAGAGCAATCGCAAGCAAAATTTGGGGGTCCGTTTATATGGGGGCTATACGTAAAAGTGGACCGATATGGCCCATTTGCAATACCTATCAATAACAACTACTTGTGCCAAGTTTCAAGTCCATAGCTTGTTTCGTTCGGAAGTTAGCGTGATTTCAACAGACGGACGGACGGACATGCTCAGATCGACTCAGAATTTCACAACGACCCAGAATATATATACTTTATGGGGTCTTAGAGCAATATTTCGATGTGTTACAAACGGATTGACAAAGTTAATATACACCCATCCTATGGTGGAGGGTATAAAAACAAAACGCCACATATCAAATTTCATCAAAATCGGTTAATAATTGGAACTGGAATCCTGCGAACAACAAATATATGGACGGACACCAAGCGCTGGATCGACTCAGGAGGTGATTCTGAGTCGATCGGTATATACATTATGGGGTCTAAAATCAATATTTTTGGTAGGCACATTTTTTGGCAGATCAAAGTTATTATACCCTGACCACTATGTGGTTTAGCAGATATTTGTTTTTTAGCAAAAAGCAAATATTTTGCTTTTCCTTTCTCAGCAAACTTTTCGCCATTTTAGCATATTTTTCAGCTGAGTCTACTAACAAAATTCTTTGGTTGTCGGGTATTTACCTATTCTTCAAAAAGTCAATTCTTGGAATTTACAATCATTTGAAAAAGGCACAACAATTTTGAGACAATTTTATTTTATAGTTGAAACACACATTTTAATCGGAAATAAAATCATCCAAGATTATTGGTGTAAAGCAGTTTCTCAACATGATACAAATAGTTTTGGTAAGGAATAATTAAAGGCGTCTTGGCCATCTAATAATTAAAAAATAAATCAAAAGTTCCCCTTTGCAAATAATGCAATGTATTCCTCAGCCCTTGATAGTAAAACGAACAAATTTCATTGGAACTCTTGGAACCACAAGAACCATACGCCGTTACAAATGTTCTATACCGGAGAAGATGATAAATTTACAAAAGAAATTTCAAGAGAAGAATAATGTTCCCATACACTTAAAAGGAGGAGCAAAAGATAAATTATTGTATCTTACTACCATGGGACTAACAGGATGTGGTCTATTTTATACTATGATATTTTTGGCTGGCTATATAATAAATGATTAAAAAGATTGATACAATTAACTCTTTGGAAAAAAATATATAAGTCTTTGTCTTTATTGAAAAATGTTGTTTTTGAACAATAAAAAATTAAGAAAACAATGAACGAGATGTTTATGAAACATTTTTGATTAAGATTTAATTAAATTATGATTTCCTTTAGTCGTCACTAGCTATGATGATTTGCAGATTTATCTTCAGCATCGATTTTGTCGATAACACTTTTCAGGCAATCCTTCGTTGAGACCTTATCCAAATTACATAGTTTTGTCAAATCCATAGTGGCTATTTGTTCTATCATTTCTTTGATACGTTCCTGTTTGATTATTGCCTTGACCGATTGTTTGGGAGACAGCGTTTGTTTTTGATTTTTACTATGATCTTGTTTTTCTAAGGAATCATTTTCGATATGTTTACCTTTGGCACGGAAATGTTGTTCGATAAGACGTCGTATTTTTAATTTCGTTGCTTTCGTTTTGCGATTCACCTGGCCCAAGGCTAAATTACGAAGTTCTTGGAAATTAATTTCTTTGTGAACGGGAGTATCGTTCTCATTAATTTCCTCCGAATGGGGAAGATCTTCATAAGATTCTACGGTGGAGACTATGGCATCATCTTCAAGGCTTACAGCTGACCCCAAAAGTGTGGGTAGATCGTTTTCTTTACTACTAAGGGGAGAAGTATGTTGTGGCATTTGAATTTCTTGCTCTTGAAATTCTTCATCGTCATCTATATCAGCTGTAAGATCTTTGTCTTCTAATGAGACATTGTCGATAATTTGATTTGGTTGGGGAATTTCAATATCTTCATCTATTGCTTCGATTTCCAGAGAAACATTATCCCCATCTTGGTTATCAATACTCTCACTCCTTATTTCTTTACTCAGGGGAGGTATTTCATCCAGTTCGTTTTCTTCTTCTATAATCTCCTTGATAGGCTCTTTGTCTGAGGATTTTGCATAGGCATTTTCCTTAGAGGTTTCCAAAGAATCTTCGATTTTTTTATCCTTTGGCTGATTTTCTATTTCATCAGCTTTCAATTTTCTCTTTTTGTCTTTGATTTTATTAGGAGACTTTTCTTCCATCTCATCTCTAGAGTCCCGTTCTTTTCCTTCATTTTGGTTGGCCATCATATTTCCATCTTGTACTCCATCTAGTGATTTAGTTTTTCTCTTTTTATCCTTGGCTTTATTCTGAAGTTTTTCATCCATAGCTTCATTAGGTTCTTCAAAATCATCTTTTGTCTCCAGAGATCTTTTAGATTTCTTTTCCATTGTGTGATGTTCCTCAGTTTTTGGGTCATCGTTTAACATTTCCTCATCCAAGGATTTCTTTTTTCTCTTCTTCGAATCCTTTTTCTTTTCGCCTTCTTTAGTACTGACCGTTGTGCCCCTACCTGGTTTTCTTTTTAATATTGCCAAACAAGGTTTGGTTTTAATTTTTATAGGCATTAAGGAGCTGTACTGTATTCCAATGCTATTGAAGCAATCCACATAATCCATATTATCGAAATCATCTTGCAGTGAGGACCATAATTCATTGTTGAGTTTATTTTTAGCTTCTACAATTAAATGGGTATACTGTAAAGCTTCTTCTTTGGTATAGTTCATTTGTTCCTTTTTACAATAGCTGTGAAAGGGGAAAGGGAAGTAAGTATACAGTTCGCTATGTAGATGTACTATATTCCATTTTACTATACCTCCAATCATCATGAATTTGTAGAAATCTTGAAACACCACTTTGAGCTGCCAAATTGGATATATGAACGGAAACATTTGTTGAACCTGCTTCTAGTGAATGTAGATGTGTTAGAGCTACACCCCCGGGATAATTTGTTCCTGATACCACCAGCAAAAATAAGGTTACACATATATTTAGGAGTAAGTGACCTCCTGCGCATAACGCTAAGAATCCATGGAACACTGATTTGGCACTGTTAGACCAACTGTAAAGAAAAAAGTATGTACCTGGATCAGATTTTTAAGGTCTTCAGAATTTTTTCAGCAAATTTTGCTTAGATCGATGACAAATGGATTAATCGGAACAACAAAAGATTTCATGAGAAATAATTTATCGTCTCAAAATGTGGGCAATCTCAGGCCTATGGATTCCGCCTAGCATTGTCAAAACCTTGAAAGATGAGCTAAACCTTGAAGATGTGGTTCAGGAAATTAGCTTAGAACTTTCAATACTGCTTAGAACCTGCCCCTATTGGATGTGATTAGAGTTTGCAGGAAAAGCAAAAGTGTATGAAACCGTATTTATGCCATTCCAATTCCTCTCTTACCGGGGTCTCCGATCACAACGGTTTCCATGAATAGCACAACAACGCCTATGCTTTCCATTTTGGCATACATAAATAGGGGACTCAAGCAGCCCAAGTCGTGTCACAAGATGGTCCTCGTGGCTCTTGACCTATTAAGGGCATTCGATACAGTCAACCATGCCAGACTATTGGATAACATCGAGAACACTTTCCTGTCGGCAGGAACCAAACGATGAGTTCGTGATTATCTGTGCGGACGGCAGTCGTACGCGGAATTTAGAGAAAAAAGTCGAAATCCCGTAGAGAGAAACAGGGAATTCCCGAAGGCGCGATAATATTTCCGGCACTGTTCAATCTCTACTTCCTTCCACTCCCTCCAGACGGCGTTGAGTTTCTGTCATATGCAGACGATAGTACATTCATGGCATACGGGTCCATTGTTGATGACATATGCGATCGATTCAACACAAACCTTGCTGATCTTACCAGTTATTTCACTGCTAAAAAATTTGAGGATATCCGCCACCAAATCCTCAGCCACAATATTCACAACATGGGCGGCAGAAGTACGCAGACAGTTGAAGAGTCGACGGCGAGATTATTCCGACTACAACCTACCCCAAGATTCTCGGGGTCACATTCGGCAGCCTTTTTAAGTCATCTGCCCATGCCACTGTAATATGTGATAAGCTCCGTGGTAGTAACAAGGTCCTTAAGTCACTTGCCGGCAGCACTTGGGGTGCGGATAAAGAAACCTTGTTGACTGCATTTAAGGAAATTGGCCAGTCTGTGGTAAACTATTCAGCGCCAATGTGGACACATTAAACTATCGACACTCATAACATACAGATCTGTCAGAATTATTCCCTTCGAACTGCGATAGGCTGTCTCCGCAGCACACCCCTGGATTATCTTTATGTGGGGACCAAGACCTTTCCAGTGCGCAGACCAAATGTTGTCAAATTTCCTTTCCTTTGGATATGTTTGTAAATATTTTAGATTTATATTACTTTTAGGTTAAGCAAGTCTGTAGGGGTCAATGCCCATAGACATAAATAAAATCTGTGTCTCCTGATTTGGTATCGCAGTAGCCATCCAAATCACCATCTTGTGGATAGGCAACCACCATTCAGGAATGTGAGGTTGATCTTCACCTTCTAGAGCGCTAGATCCATTGTTAATACAGAGAGCATCTAGATCAGGGAGGTCTGACCAGAATTCATGAGGATACTGTAGCTGAAGCGGTGTGAAGCAACGTTAATCCTTTTCTCGGAGCTCGACTACCATCCACCGTCAAAAATGGGCCAGGATGCCATGATTGTACAGGAATAGAGGACAGGTAGAGATTGAACAGTGCCGGAGATATCACCCAATTTCGAACCCAATGCTAGTTCCTGCCAGTTGGGATGTATTCTCGAAGTCCTCGAAGAGTCTGGCATGGTTGACGGTATCGAATGCCTTCGATTGGCCAAGTGCCACGACGACCGTCCTTCGACACGGCCTCTATTAATGTGTGCAGAAATTGCATGCAAAGCAGTCATTGTACTTTCCGGGATCCATGTTGATGTTTGGCACCTAGAAAATTGTCCACAAGGCTGGGGAAGAGTAGTACCTCTTGGATACTGGAGAGATAAGGGATATCGGTCTGTACGATTCACCTTTACTCGAGTCTTTCTCTGGCTTCAATAGTAGAATCATCCTAACCATCTTCCAGACATCGGCTATAATGAGTGATTCCAAGGACAAATTGAGGAGTCTGGTCAGGTACTCAACTACCTGTATTCCCAGATGCTTTAGCATTAGCAAAGAAATTCTGTCGGAACCCAGCGCATTGGATGGTTTCGCGCTGTTTGTCACATTGGTATCTTGAGCAATGCTAAATTGTAGCGTATCATCGGCTTGTAGACCACGAATAGGACGAGTGGCTCTCATTTTCGCTCTTTAACTTTCGGGATGCTCGACAAACTGTCGGTTGAAAAATCTGGCGCATCTCTTCGGGTCAGTCAGCGTTACGCCGCCAAATGTGACTGAAATCGCATCGTTCCTTGTAGCGGGGTTCGAGAGGGGTTTCACTGTTGGACACAACTTACCTGTTCCGGTGCCTAGGCTACATTGCGCTAAGTGCCCTCACCATATGTTCCGTTTGTCCTCGTCAACTATCTTATTAATCTTCAGATTCAGTTTCCTGATTCAGCAGGGTTAGCACGCCGGCGTTCATCACTCTCGTCTGCGAGTTCCACCGCTTCTGGTGGGAAGTTGGGCCTCGCCTGGGCAATTCTACCAACGGGTATGAAACAAACGGCTTCTGCGTTGATGATGCCCGAAACTCCCTCTGAGCAACATGAAAATGGCAGGGTCTGGAGCTCACAGAAGCGGCGATCTGTGTATTCTCTGAACCCGTCCCAGTTGGCTTTCTTTTGGTTGATGTACGATCAGCTTTCAGAGATTATGAAATCGGTAAATCGCAAAAAGTTAAAACCGGGACCGCTTACACGATGAGATAAGTATCGTATCGTTTCCCGATGCTTGAAAACGATTTTAGATTTGTATTCAGATCTCATTATATAACCCGCGCCCATGGTGCAGAATCTTGCAACATACCCTTCAGGTTTATCGAGCTGTCGAGTTTTTGAGGGCCTTTATCACCCATTTTTCTGACTATTGTTATAGAGCCGATGTTCCATCTGAGAGCACGGAAGACTCGCCTTTGCCATCTTCCTACACCTTTTGTTGCCTGGGAATGCTTGAAAATTTGTCTGTATATCGTATTCGAAGTACGTGTTCCGCTTTTCGGTGATCTACCGAAAGGTCCTTTTTCTTTTGGACTTGGCTACCTTGTGGCTAACTTACAAGATGTTACCTTTCCGGACTTATAATAATACTGTAATTGCAATGAGTATACTGTAAATCCCTTAACAAGGACTTATTGAAGGACAAAGTATGGTGCCAGCAGCCACGGTAACTGCACGAGTATATTGAAATTTGTTCGTAGTTTAACTTTGCTTCAACGATCGTAGTTGAACTTTTGCTTCAACTACGTAGTTGAACTTTTGCTTCAACTATAATTGTAGTGGCACAGAATCTAGCACCATGCGCTTAAGTTTTCTCCATATCTGTTGAGTTTTTGGGACCGTTATCACTTAAAGTACATTCTCCTGAGTATGATCATAGAGACTCTCTTCCTTATGAGAGCACGAAAGACTCGCCTTTGCTTTCTTCTTACATGGTTTGTCGCCTCGGGATACTTGACAATTTGTCTGTATACCATAAATATGTAAGCGAGTTACCGTTGGAGTTCTTATATGCGTTAAATAGTTGTATTTGAAAGAGCTTCAGAAGGGAGCCACCGTGGTGCAATGGTTAGCATGCCCGTCTTGCATACACAAGGTCGTGGTTTCGATTCCTGCTTCGACCGAACACCAGAAAGTTTTTCAGCGGTGGGTTATCCCACCTCAGTAATGCTGGTGACATTTCTGAGGGTTTCAAAGCTTCTCTAAGTGGTTTCACTGCAATGTGGAACGCCGTTCGGACTCGGCTATAAAAGGGAGGTCCCTTGTCATTGAGCTTAACATGGAATAGGGCAGCACTCAGTGATAAGAAAGAAGTTCTCCAATGTGGTATTACAATGGACTGAATAGTCTAATTGAGCCGGATACATCGGTCTGCCAACTAACCTAACCAGCTTCAGTACTCTGCATCGAGAATTGTTGTTGACCGGTACGAATATTTTGGAGAAATTAGAGTACATAAATACAGAAGATTCCAAATGCCTGCATATTTTGTGCATGAAATAATGAAATAAGACCTCTGTTCTACTTCCATTGGTTGTTATATCAAGAAGTAATGATTAATAGAAGCAGTTTGGGGGCATTAGTATTACGATGCGGGAGGTGAAATTCTTGAATCGTCGTAAGATTAACTGAAGCGAAAGTATTTGGCAAATATGTTTTCATTAATCAAGAACGAAAATTAGAGGTTCAAAGACGATTAGATACCGCTCTAGTTCTAACCATAAACGATGTCAGCTAGCAATTGGGTGTAGATAATTTCATGGTTCTCTCAGTCGCTTCCAGGGAAACCAAAGTTTTGGGCTTCGGGGGTAGTATGAACGTATATCTGCAATTTAAACGAATTGGCGGAAGAGAACCACCAGGAAAAGAGCATGTAGCTTAATTTGACTCAACACGGGAAAATTTAGTAAGTCGAAATATAAGTTTGTATGAGTCCCAGAATCATCGATCCTAGTTAAGATTCTGGCATAAACATTCTTTTTATATAAGTGTTGGTACATCTCCTTGACTGAGAATCGTAGATTCGGATTGGGCTTCTCTCCAGATCTAATGCCTATTATATGCCAACCAAATCCATACAGCTGAACTGCATTTTTTATGCGCTCGCTAAAGATGTTTTTCTAGCTGGCACTGATTTTTGATGTGCGTATTGGGAAACTAGGCTTCCGGGAGATTGGTATAGGGCTCTTAATTAGCTAAACGTCATCTTCTTTCTGCCTCTAAATCAATCATCACTGCGTAGTGGTCTATGTTCATGACCATACCTATAGCCGAGTTTTTTTGAGTCATGATGGTAACATACATTGTGACATCCTGGAAGCTTCTGCGGACGTTCATTAGTAAGTCAGATGGTCTCATGTATAACACAGAAACTTTTATATTCTTCTCTGGAGCACATCACATCTCTAAGATCCAACTGTCAGTATGCAGTTGGCTTTCGTCTAATCCCAAGATTTTGGAATATTGTACATCCCATATTACCTTCAAATTAAATATAGAAAAAAATGAAAATATCTACTTACAGACGATGACATGCTGTAGCTGCTGCAAGATTAAGTACAGGAAATACATAGATTATAAAACGCAATTCCTTATGTGGTAATATCGAATAGATGGCCACAAAACCTAAAGCTGCTAGAACAATAGGTCTTATTCGTCTTTCTAAAATTAAACCAATTGGCACGAAAACTAAGGAACCAGCCATAGCTCTCGGCAAAGCGGAATAGAAATACCATAAAAATGGTGAAGTCTAAAAGTATGAAAACAAAGAGTTAAGGAAATTTACCATAGCATTAAAGTGTTTCAAAAAAGTGTCAAAGATATAAGTTTGTGGTTATTTGTTAAAGGATACACCCCAATCGGAGCTTTTGTTCAATATGGTATTATACCATAAAACTTCACCTTCGGGCCATAATAATCTCTTCCAAAAGAATGAATCAACAGCAATGGTACTAACTAGAATTATTATACCAGCGGGTAGTGCTATTTTTAGAATCCTAAAAAATATAAATTAGTAGTAGAAATTAAAACAATATAACAATTAATTCATATTTTTAGTTTTATTGCTTACCTTGCTATGGTTACTTTTTGATATAGTAAATGTAGCAACAATAAAATTCCCAAAAATATAATCAATTCCGAACGAAATACCAATATGGCTATGCCGGAACATATTATGAATGGTTTCGTTTGGTCATTTAACCAATAAGCCAAAGCATAAAGAACTGTAAAATAATGGAAATAAAAATAAAATCTATACATATGTATGGTAGTTATCATAGATAAAAAGTATACATGGCCGATATTTTCGGTGGGGCTTATTTCATTTAACCTCCATGGACTATATACAAAAATTGCAAATGATAATAGATTCCAATCGCACTACTTGTGGCGTTGCGGTTTTTTTAAAACTTCCAGAGTAATGTGAAAGTCGGGCGGGGCCGACTATATCATACCCTAAACCACACCTACTGAATTAGTAAACATAAGCATTTGTGGGGTAACATTGGTATAGGTTTGAGAGATTAACCGCATTTCCATATTTAAGAACATTAAGGGGTACATTTTTATGGGAGTTTCGTCACAATCTGAGCAGAAATGTCTGATATAATATATAGTTGTTGCTATAGTTGATTTTGCACCTACAGAGATAGTATATAACTAGTATTGAGTCCATTATTAAAAAAGAGGAAATCGCTCAATTAATGTGGATAATAAATAAAAATTCGTGAAAATCGGGCAATATTATGTTCTAAGAGTTAAATGTAAGTCTAACTACGATGGAGTAATACATGAAAGTTTGAAACTTGAGTAGCATTGGTTAATAAATAAGAGTATTATGGCCAACCGTCGAACGGAACGGACGTGTTTTTTCAATAGCGGATAAACTCATAGTAATAGGTACCTACTACGAATTTCAAGTGTGGTGGGATATTAAGCCACCATGCAGCGAAATTCCAAGTCATCCACTGGGTTGCTAACTTCAGGGCCCAGTGGACGGGTATCGACTGGAGTTATAAATCTGGGCAATGACCAAGAGTTAGGCCCAATTAGTCGACCTGTAGACGGGTCGACAGGTGGCGACACACTGACAAGTCGAACTTTTTCTAAGGTAACGACATCAAAAGGAGGTAATCCCTCACGAAAGAGATTCAAGGAACGCAGAAATGCTTTGTTTATCCTAAAGAAGTTAGGATCAGTCGACCCAAGCACGTTGTCGGCTAAACAAAGCGATTCCTTAAAATGGGCTCAAGGAATTCTTGAGACTGGAAAAAGGGAACGATCGCCGGATGAGCTGCCATCCTCCAAAAGGGATCAAAGATCGTTTGCCTCAGTTGCTAAAGATAGCCTTGTGATGGCTATCATTAATAAAGGAGCATTGGACGGTATGGTTCCAAAGCAAAAATGGGGGGAAATTGAGAATGCTCTATCTGTCGTCTACTCACAGGTACTGGAAAAGTTTCCCGGCCCAGATCCTCGACACCAAGAGGCTGGTTGGTATCAAGGACGATTTAAGCTAGTCGCATTTGAGGACCAGAGGTCTATAGAATGTTTTAAAGCTGCTCTGATACTAATTGGTGAAGTTTGGGAAGGAGCTGCTCTAGAGTTAGTCGAGAAGAAAGACATACCGGCTAGACCTAGAGCACATGCCTGGATACCTGCAAACCCTTCTGACCCTGAATCTATTTTAAATAGACTGAAACGATGCAATCCAGATCTTCCAACAGCTGATTGGAAGGTTGGCCGTTTGGATGAAGTGGATGGACCAAGACGGCATGCAGTGTTTATATTGAACACTCAGTCTTTGCCACATCTGGCAAAGTCCCAGGGCCGTGTATGTTATGGCTTTCATTATATCCAAATGAAGGTGTATAAAAACGATCAGCTAAAGGATTCAGAAATGGACAAGCCTCTGTCTGAATCAGAAGTAAGCGGATCCTCTTGCGAAGTCGAGGGAGATACCAAAGTTGAAGACATGGATAGATACCGTATGCGTGAGGAGGCTTCTATTGCCTCAGAACTCACCAAAGTCGAACCTATGGTTATTGCGAGAGTCACCGATATCTCTGAAGAGGACATTCTTGATGACTCGATCGAAGCGGCTGATGTGACGGTTGTTGAAAATCTCGATGGTCCTACGGATCCTCCAGATAAATCTTCATCATTGTAAGGCTGCATGTGCTGCCTTAAAAGTTCTCCTGATGAAAGGGGACATAGATATAGTTCTTATTCAAGAACCATATGTTTACAAAAACAAAATATGTGAATTAAGTACTCCGGGGTTCAAACTATTGCAGTATACTGGTAATGATGTAAATCGAGCCTGTATAATTGCTAAAAACGAGCTCAATTTGTTTCTGCTTCCCTCAATGTGCAATACAGACACTGTCGTTGCAAGTTTAGAAATAGCCAAATGCAAATATTGGGTATCTTCGGTCTACATGGGACATGACAGGGAGATGCCTCCATATGCCGTTAAGACCTTAGTGGAGGAGTCACTGAAAACAAAGGCGAAACTCATTATGGGATGCGATGCGAATGCACATCATAGTATATGGGGAAGTAGTGATACTAATGCAAGGGGAGAGTCGCTAATAGAGTTTATTTTGCGTACTAATCTGGTAGTTTGCAACAAGGGAGATGTCCCAACCTTTGTCACTAAAAACAGGCAAGAGGTTTTGGACATCACCTTGGCCTCGCAAGAACTAAATGAAATGATATCTGAGTGGCAGGTTTTAAGTGAACACAGCTTCTCAGATCATCGCTACATCAGTTTCAAATTTGATGTTCATATCACCAAGATCATATTTCCGCCAAATGTTAGGAAAGCTGACTGGAATAGGTATAGGGAATCGTTCAATATGATGATACCGGAAATAACAGAGACAAATATGAGAAATGTGCAAGATATCGAACACGCAGTGGAGCGGATTACTAAGGCCTTCAACATCTCACTGAAAGCTGCATGCCCTAGAGGAAAGCCAAGGGGAAAACATCGACCACCATGGTGGTCTACGGAATTAAGTAATATGAGGAAATCCTGCAGGAAGCTCTTTAACAAGGCAAAGTCCACCAGAGCCCCTGAGGACTGGGACGCTTACAAGAAGAATCTGAGAGGATACAAGCGAGAACTGAGAAAGGCTCAGCATAACTCTTGGAATGCTTACTGCAGCAGTATTGAGAATACGTCCGAGGCTTCCAGACTACGGAAGGTTCTAGCATCCACCAACTCCGCTCCAGGTTTCATTAAAACATCGGAGGGCAATTGGACAACGTCCAGTAAGGAGACGCTGGAGGTACTATTGGACACACATTTTCCTGGAAATCAGACGGTTGAACCATGTACTGGCGGTGCCACAGTTGCTCAGCGGTCGTTTCCTGTCGAGGAAATTGTATCGGAAACTAGAATAAGATGGGCGCTAAATAGCTTTGGACCATTCAAATCCCCTGGACCTGATGGAATTACTCCGGCGGAGTTACAAGCTGTAACTGACAAAATTATCCCCTGGTTGTCGGTGATATATAAAGGATGTATCAACTTATCATATATCCCAGGAAAGTGGAGGGAAACAAAAGTCGTTTTCATACCTAAAGCGGGAAAAGCCTCTCACTCGAGGGCGAAGGATTTCCGACCAATCAGCTTATCCTCATTCCTACTTAAGACTCTGGAGAGGATGATAGATATTTATCTTAGAACTAGCATCGATTCAAGTTTGTTCTCGAAACGACAGCATGCATACTCGAAGGGCAGGTCTACTGAGACCGCACTACATGAACTAGTCAGCTTTATTGAAAGCTCACTATCTGTCAAAGAATACACAATCGTGGCGTTTCTAGACATCGAAGGGGCGTTCAATAATGTCCATCCGAGCTCGATATTAAATGGACTGACAACTCTGAATGTTGATCCATGTATACTCAGGCTGTTAGACGAACTGCTAATGAAGAGACGTATTTCAGCCACACTAGGACAAGCAAACATACAAAGGTATGTGAACAGAGGCACTCCCCAAGGAGGAGTCCTATCACCTCTTCTTTGGAATGTTGCTATAAATAGCCTTCTGGTTACTCTAGAAAAAGAAAGGATAAAAGTGGTGGCATACGCAGATGATGTGGCTCTGGCAGTCAGGGGAAAATTCCCATCCACAATCAGAGATATTATTCAGAGGGCCCTCCGGATGACTGAGAAATGGGCGAAAGACAATGGTCTTGGGGTAAATCCTGCAAAGACAGAATTAGTCATGTACTGCAACGATCGCAAAACTCCCACGGTTAGGCCTATTTCCTTAGGGGGTATTGAAATTCCCTTTGGTGAATGTGCAAAATACCTTGGCGTTATTTTGGACAGGAAGCTGAACTTTAAGCTTAATATTGAAGAAAGGGCGAGAAAGGCAACTGTAGCTTTGTACTCGTGCAAAAAGGCAATAGGAAAAAAGTGGGGACTGAAACCAAAAATTGTGCATTGGCTATACACGGCAGTGGTTAGACCTATAATGCTATATGGTGTTGTAGTCTGGTGGCCGGCACTTCAGAAACCGACTTGTTTAGATAAAGTTCAGCGTATGGCGTGTTTGTGTATTTCAGGCGCATTCAGCAAGACAGGAACAAATTCCCTTAATGTCGTGCTGCATCTATTGCCTTTAGACATTTTGGCCAAACAGTCAGCTGCAACAACGGCTGTGCGGTTGCGCGAACTATCGCTGTGGTCGGAAAAAGGTTACGGTCACAGTTCTGTCCTCAAAACAATGCCAGATGTGCCTAACGTAGTGGATTACACTTTGGCGAGTCCACTTTTCGACAAAAAGTTTGAGACTCTAATCCCCAACAGTGAGGCGTGGTGCACACAGACCCCGGGGAATAAAGAATATATAGATTTCTACACTGATGGCTCCAAATTGGATGGACAAGTGGGGTTCGGAGTATATTCTAATAATCTGGAACTTCGAATAGCGAAAAGATTACCTAATCACTGTAGAGTTTTTCAGGCTGAAATATTAGCAATAAGAGAGGTGGCGAATTGGCTGAGAAGTAATGTTCCAAAAAATGTGGGCATTAATATATACTCAGACAGTCAACCTGCAATAAAATCCTTGGACTCTGTGTTCCTCAACTCGAAAACGGCCATCGACTGCCGCAAATCTCTCAATGAGATGGCTGAGCAGTACAATATTCACCTAATATGGGTGCCTGGCCATAGGAACATACCGGGGAACTGCGAAGCGGATGAGTTGGCAAGGCTAGGGACTACCTTACATATTCCAGGGGAACTAGAATTTGTTGGTATGCCCCTAGCTACCTGCAAGCTCATGCTGCGTGAGAAGGCTGTTATGATGGCAAATGTTCGATGGGAGAATTGCAAGGGTTGTAACGACACCAAGCAAATATGGCCCCATTTCAACTTAAACCGCACACTAGATATGCTAATGTTCTCGAGACGTCAGATATCACTCCTGATATCTGCTATAACGGGTCGCTGCCTGATAGGCGATTTTGCAAAAACTATTGGCGCGAAGTATAATGACTATTGTATGAGCTGTCATGATGCGGAGGAAAAAGAATCAATTAAACACCTCTTGTGTGAGTGTCCTGCATTTTGTGTAAAGCGCAAGCAACTTTTAGGAGCATATAGCTTCAGATTACTGGCGGATCTGGAAAACGTTAACTTAAGCAGTCTGCTACTGTTTTTGGAACAATCTGGTTGGTTCAACAAAGAAAAATAATCAAGAAGGTTCAGCGGTTAAAACTAGAAGTGCCCATATGTAATAGGTACTTTTAGTTAATGTGGTATCACAATGGACTGAATAGTCTAAGTGAGCCTGAATCTTAATCGGGCTGCCACTTTAACCTAACCTAACCTAACCTATGGCCAAAATTGAGAAAACCCGAACAATGTCTATATATATGGAAGGTATATCTAAATCTGAGCCGATTTGGATGATATTTTCCAGGTTTGGTTGCAACCACAGGGGGTGAACTTGTGCAATATTTGAGTAAGATCGGTTTATAAATAAGTCCATTTAGATAAAATTTTCAAAAATCGGGCGATACATATATATGGGAGCTATAGCTAAATCTGAATCGATTTCGATGATTTTTGCACATATAGTAAGTACTATAGAAATTTAGATTTGGCCAACTTTGAGTAAGATCGGTTAAAAATAAGGGGCTTATGGCCAAATTTGGGAAAATCGGGCGATACATATATATGGGAGCTATATCTAAATCTGAACCGAATTCGATGAAATTTTGCACACTTAAAGGTTGGCAAATTAGATTATTTTGTAGCAAATTTGACGCAGATCCTCTAGTAAATATGCGCAATCTGACTCTATTTATCGAAATCGGACGATACATATATATGGGATCTATATCTAAATTTGATCCGATTTTCGAAATTCAATAGTGTTCGTCCTTGTGCCGAAAAAACGCCATATACCAAATTTCATCAAAATCGGTTAATAATTGCGACCGGAATCCTGCGAACAAGAAATACATGGACAGATGGTCGGACACCAAGGGCTAGATCGACTCAGGAGATGATTCTGAGTCGACCGGTATATATTTTATGGGGTCTAAAATCAATATTTCTGGTAGGCATATTTTTTGGCAGATCAAAGTTATTATACCCTGATCACTATGTGGTTTAGGGTATAAAAAGAACTGAAGCAATTTTTAATAAAATTAAAAAATAGAATTAATTAAGAAAATTATTGAACATTTTTAATTAAAATATTCATTGTTAATTTCTAAATTACAAAAATAATTGGAAATTTTATTCAGAAATAATTTGTTTCATCGGTTCATTTAATTTTGATTCAAATCTTAAGAAAAATTAAAATATAACTATAATCGGAAAGCTCATAAGGAAGTAAAATTCTTTTATTTTTTTTTATTTTTTATTTCAAACATCAATACATAGGAAGCCTAATAAGGCCTATAATACATGTATTACAGACAAGGAAAGGAAAATTAATTATTAATAAATAAACAATACAGCAAATAATTGATTGCCTCAACAAAAAAAGTAAGTGAGTTTTTCGACCAAAATCAATTAACTTTTTGATTGAATCAACTAAAATATATCACAATTATTATACCATCCACTGTAGGATGGGGGTATATTAACTTTGTCATTCCGTTTGTAACACATCGAAATATTGCTATAAGAAAGTATATATATTCTGGGTTGTGGTGAAATTCTGTGTCGACTTAAGCATGTCCGTCGGTCCCTCTGTTGAAATAACTTGAAACTTGGCATAACTAGTTGTTATTTATGTAGGTCGGATGGCATTGCAAATGGGCCATATTGGACCACTTTTACGTATAGCCCCCCCTATAAACCGACCCCCAGATTTGACTTGCGAAGCCTCGTATAGAAGCAAATTTCATCCGATCTGGCTGAAATTTGGTACATGGTGTTGGAATATTGTCTCTAACAACCATGCAAAAATTGGTCCATATCGGTCCATAATTATATATAGCCCCCATATAAACCGACCAAAAGATTTGGCTTTCGGAGCCTCTTAGAGAGGCAAATTTCATCCCATCCAGTTGAAATTTGGTACGTGATGTTAGTATATGGTCTCTAACAATCATGCAAAAGTTGGTCCATATCGGTACATAATTATATATAACCCCATATAAACCGATCTCCGGATTTGATCTCCGGAGCCTCTTGGAGGAGCGAAATTCATCCGATCGGGTTGAAATTTGGTACGTGGTCTTAGTATATGATCTTTAATAACCATGCAAAAAAAAGTCTAGATCGGTGCAGATTTTACTTCCGGAGCCTCTTGCAGGAGCAAAATTCATCCAATCCGGTTGAAATTTGGTATGTGGTGTGACTATATGGTCTCTAACAACCATGCAAAAATTAGTCTATATCGGTGCATAATTATATATAGCCCCCATACAAACCGATCCCAAGATTTGACCTCCGGAGCCTATTGAAGGGGCTAAATTCATCCGATCCGGTTGAGAACTGAATTATATACGTATTGAATTATATAGTAAATTATATGGTCTCTAACAACCGTGCAAAAATTGGTCCATATCGTTCCATAATTATATATAGCCCCTGATCCCAGATTTGACCTCCGGAGCCTCTTAGAGGAGCAAATTTCATCCGATCCGGTTGAATTATATACGTATTGAACTGTATTTTTGTTTAATATATAACACCTATGGACTAACTTACATTTTGAAAGACGATGTTAAGAAGTAGATACCATGCCATCGGCAAGTATTACCATAACCCTAGTAATTCGATTGTGGATGGTAGTATTTATTAGAATTTTTTCACCGCACAATTTTTGTTTTGTTTTCAATCTCCGAAATCTCGAATTTCAGCATTTTGTAATAGAAATGTCTTCAATCACGAGAATTATAGTATTAATCAATTTGGAGTGATAATTTTTAATTGATTCCATTAAACTATTAATGAAATAAACCAACGTTTTAATTGAATCCAATTTTAAATTCAATTGAAAATTTTTTGATTATAATTTTTTGTGTGTAGTACTCGCCCATAAAAAGCAGAGCCTGTAGTAACAGTTTGCCTGTATAATCTAAACAAATTGGCATTTAGTTTATATTGATTCATGGTATAGAAATCACATATTATATGGGTCTCTATACACAGGGTAGCTGAATCGAAGTGGTACGAATATTTTCGCTTAAATCAAATTATAAAAATTAACATTATCATTATTTGAGATGCAAAATTAATTCAGGTGCTTGTTTTTAGGTTCAAAATCTGGTACGGGTGGTCAGTCATGTAAATTCAATCAGATTGGAAGTTTAGGAATTACTCAACGGGGAGATTTTTCCATAAGAGAACACAATGTTCGAGAATTCATCATGTTCCTTTGTTTTGTCGAGTTTAAATAATGTAATAAAAATATAGTTAGGTATATCACTCTTTACATGAATTTTCCAGTTTTCCTCCTTGGCAAGGGGTAATATCAGATTTGTATTTGACTATGGCGTATATTTCTGCGAATCAATCCTTAAATTATTACAGACTATGTAAGCTGTAAGTATAACTGTTATCGTCTATTTAAATACTTACCTATGGGTAATGCCATAATATTAGGCAATGGCCTGGACATATAGAAAATAAAATGAAATTGTGTCAATGTTATAAGACTAAACCAGAGACTAACATCTGAACCATAATGTTTAGTAATAACACGTTTCAATTTGGTCCAAGCACAAGCCACAATGGCCGAAAGAACGAGGCGAACTGAAAGAAACAGAAAAATAGTGTCAAATTTAATTGGAGAATGGAAAAGTAAAAAAATATTATGAAAATGATTACAACTAAATCAATTTTTTCATATTAAAGAAAGATAAATAGAGGTAAGTTTGAGTAAAGTGGAATTCCACACGCTCGGTCCTTATACTCTCACCTTTACCACTTTTCAGTCATCGTTTCTTATCAGAGTAAAAAATTTTGACGATGTCCATTCGAAAGTCAATGAAGGTCCTGAAAAGAGAATTAATTAAGCCAAGCCACCGTCTGCGGTTTTTGACCAGTCATAGCCGACACTTTTCTCGATTGACATTTTATTTATTTTTATTTATTCATAGGATATACTAAGCCTACAAGGCCAATAATTGAAGTACAACAATTTTCCGCCAAAAATGGAATCGTTTGTCCAAATTAATTAATTTTTATGTATCTCTAATAATTTAGCAAAAATAGTACACAACAAAAATGAATAAAAAGAAAATTTAATTTAAGATTGATTATAAACATAATCTCATAGCGGTTCGAATGCTGTAATTTTGTTATATTGTTATATTTGAGTCGGCCGATCCGTCAATCGACCGATTTTAAAACCTCTGAACGCCCGATGTATACAAATCAATCCAACACAGAAAAAAATATCACCAAAATATTTCCAATTAAAAAGTTAATTGAAGTTGAAAATTTTTTCAATTAATAAATTAATTGATACAATTAACTTTTTAATCATGATAGAAAATTAAGTTAATTAAGTCAATGATTGAACATTTTAACATTTTTAATTAAAAAATTAATTGATACAATTAACTTTTTAATCAAATTCGGAAGACTAATTCAGTTAAAAAAAAAATGCTGATTTTTTTTAAATTTTTAATGAAAAATGTATTTCAACCAATCATTTGTTAATCCAAATAAAAACTCTAAGCCAATCTAACTAAGTAATTAAAAATAGTTACCTTTTTTAATTAATAAATTAATTGCGTTTTGCAATCAACATCAATTAAATTTTTAATTGAATCAATTAAAAAATTAATTGAATTTTGCTGAAAAAAATCAATTAATTTTTTAATCAAGAATTTTTTCTATGCCCAATTAAAACTGTGATTGATACTATCATTTTCGTGATTGAAGACATTTCAATTAAAAAATTAATTGGATCAATTAATTTGGTGATTGAATCAGAAAAAAAAATTTTTGTGTGAATTGCTACGATTTGCCTAAAGGAAAACTAGCTAGATTTTTATAAGAGGTTCATAGGAAGGTCGACGACGATATTAATAAATGCAACTCCGTTATGGACTACACTAAGAGCCCTTTAAATATCAAAAAATGGAGGGAATTCACAAAGTTACTAATGTTATAAACAGCCTCAAATATTTTCAAAAATTCACAATTTTTTTAGATTGGATTTAGCATTTTTGTCGACAAAATTTAAATGATTTGTACCATTTTATGAATTATTACTCTGTTTTTAACCTACTTGAAACAAACAAAATTAAAATTACCCATTAAAAGGTTGAAAAAAAAAAACAAGTTATACAAAATTTTAGTAAAAGAACTTCCTGGGTAGTTAAAATAAAGAACATAATTGGGAGTGCATCTTCTGGAAGTGCTTTTAAAATTGTGCCTTTGGAAGAACTTCCAATTTTTTTTACTGGGCAGTCATAAACATGGACTCCGCTAAGCAAAACAGCAGCACTGACATCGTCAGTACTAGATCAACAAGTATCATGCTAAACTCTCTCAAAATTGTTTCTTAGTCTCAACAACAACAGGCTGTCTCCGGTAGCACGATGGAAGTTCGTTAGTCTCGCGTCCATCAGGCTGGAGTGGTTAGTCCATCATGACTTTTTCAAATGACTGCTGATGCAATTCATTCGATCCTAATTTCTTTATTCATATATAAGATTAAAAAGATTTAGATAGATTTTCCAACATCAAAAACGTCCATTCCCTATCATCTGTTAACAGTAACTGTGATTTTTAAATCGGCACATAGCTCCCACGGTAATGGGAATAAACAATTTTAAAAAGGGTGTTTTACGACACAAGTTAATTGCTCTGGTCTGGGGGTATTGTTAATGTGTATAATAGTTTATGTCTCATTTTTGTTCCAGTCCATTGCTAATAATCAATGGCTAACGAATTCATTAATGCTACGCTATGCCAATGTGATTAATTATTACCTATATATAGCGACCAATATTTATTGACCTCTAGAGCTTCGAACAGCATTATAAATGGTGAGGCCAATATTGAAATGAATAAGGGTCCAAGAAATGTACGTGGTACCACACCGGGAAATTCATGATGATCATACTAGAAAAAGGGCAGAAGTTCAATATCAATAATATGATGGATTAAGATAAGACATTATTATTACCTCTGTGAAATTATGACGCAAATATAAGATATCGTGTATGGCCTGCAAATTGAAACTCTCCTCCACTTTAGTAAAAGGTGTATAGACAATATGTGCCGCCGATGTTATAAATAGCAGCATATCCATGATGTGTGTGTGTACGGTATGACGATCTTCTGCCGTATTCCAAAGATAAAATGTTGTAGTGTCAATAATAACAGTTCAATATCTAATTGATGTGTCCCCTCTATTTGTATCTTATCATCGATAATTACATAAGTTATTCAACCATTTTTCCACAGATTCCGTTTATATCTTTGTTTCTTTACGACAACAAAATGCAAACTTTGTCCACTGCCGCACTTGCTTGCCTGTCAGCTAGAAAAAAAGCCTAAGACAAGTGATGCTGTTTGTTAAATTCGTTTTGCGTGAATATGTTGTGGCCAGAGAAAGCGCGTTGTGAACTAAGAAATCCGAAATCCAATCAATTACTAAATGTGTCATACAGTGCACATGAGATGGAGGAGCACACACGTCGTCGTTTGTTTTGTTTCTCTTTGAATGTCAGGCAAGAGCAAATACTATGACACCTCCTATGCGGGTGACCTGTTGACAATATTGGTAGAGCCAAGCAACAACAAACATATATAAAAAGCCGGCAATATTTTAGTTGTGTTTGGTTTTTCTCCAACAAAATATACGTAGAGATTTTTGATCAAAATAATGGGAGCAAACACTTGTTAATATGATGCTGTTGCGTAGGAAACGATATAAACAATCTAATACAGAGTTTTGCTATTTGTGCTCATATACATTTTCTCCGGCTAAAATTAGATTTTGTCCACGTATAATCATATGTAGTTCCAATCTATAGATTCATATATATATAGAGAAATTCATTTAATGCAATCTTTGATATATGGAACTAAGTAGAGGTGTATGATTTTAATTATGTATAAATTTTAATGAAAATTAAGGAAAATTAGATCCTTAGGAAGTTAAGCTGCTACAATTCGCTCGCCGGCAGTACTACGAACAAAACAAAAAACAGCTGATAAGTCACAGTAATCAGGCGTTGCCAATGCAATGTAGAGTAGCCAATCACACAGTATTAGGGATGCCAAAATATACAGCTTCGAGTTTTTTTGGGGCGAACGAAATTTTATTTTTAAAAATATTCTTTAAAAGCAAATAAAGAAGTGTTAATCACTTGTAAAAAATTCCGATTTAATTTCTCTTAATGCAAATACATTATCACAAAGGGTAATTTCGTTTATTTAAAATTTCGTTCCGAATGCAACAAATTGCATGCCATAAATTCATTGTAATCACGCGTTGCCAATGTAATGTAGAGTATCCATTAAACAAGGGATGCCAAAATATACAAACGGTTGCAACAGCTTCGAGTTTATTATTAAGGCCGGTATGCACCTCTAGCGAAAAATTTCATTCCCATAAGAAATGCTTTGCTATTTATGCTAACGAAATTTTCGGTAGCGTTCAATTTCGTAAGCTGGTACGCACCTCTAATGAAAATAACAGGTTTGTCAAAAGCATATTTTGGCAGCAAACATTTAATTTATTACAATCATTGTGTGCGTAAAAGTTTTAAAAGGTCTGTAAATAATAAACAAATTATTTGAGGAATATTTGGAACATATATTAACAATTTTTAAAAGCGATTAGCTGGTTTAAAATTTGTGTACACAGCCCTGTTTTTTTGTTGTAGACTTAAATAAATTTTTGCTACCGAAAATTTCGCTAGAGGTGCATACCGGCCTTTAGGCAAACGAAGTTTTATTTTATTTTAAAATATTCTTTAAAAGCAAATAAATAAGTGCGAATCGCTTTTCATAAATGCGGATTTAATTTCTCTTAATGCAAATACTTTATCACAAAGGGTAATTTCGTTTATTTAAAATTTCGTTCCGAATGCAGCGAATCGCATGCCATAATATCAAGTTTATTTTCTCTTAAAGAAAATACTTTATCAAAAGTATTTTTTATTTTGTGTAATTTCTCTATACTGAAATTAGTCAAAAATATATACTATAGTTAAGTAATAGAAGTTGGTTGTTGGGATATTATTTGGAAAAATCTATCGAAATATTAAGAATTATCGATTATTCGAACTTTGTTTACAAATCAAAGTACAGTCGGAAATCGATTTTTAATTAAACGTCAATAATCGAAATGTTGAAAAATTATTAGTTTGCACTACAAATCCCTATACCAACCGGCAAAGAAAAAATGTTGGCAGATTACACGATATTTTTGATAATTGTTACAAGTTTTTACTGGAAGTCATTCGGTTACTCCAAAAAGCATTTGTATTGTCCCCATGCATCCGTAATGTTCCCATAAAAACCGGCCCCCAGATTTGGTCCATAACGGTTCAAAATTATATATAGCCCCATGTAAACCGATCCTCAGATTTGATTTCTGGAGCCTCAGGGACGAATAAATTTCAAAGATCAAGTTCAGTGATGGACTATAAAGGCAGAAGTTTTGATATAGGGCCTTACCATAAACCGATCTGCCGATTTGATTTCTTGAGGTTTCTCACACCGCAAGTTTTATCCGATTTGTCATAAATTAAAAGTCTAGAATAGTCACAAATAGTTGTTCCAAATATGGAACAAATTTTCTATAGAAATAAAATTTTCACAAAATTTTCTATAGAAATAAAATTTTCACAAAATTTTTTATAGAAATACAATTTTCACAAAATTTTCTATAGAAATAAAATGTTGACAAAATTGTCTAGAAATAAACGTTTGACAAAAATTTCTATAGAAATAAAATTTTGACAACATTTTCTATAGCAATAAAATTTTGACAAAATTTTCTATAGAAATAAAATTTCGACAACATTTTCTATAGAAATAACATTTTGACAAAATATTCTATAGAAATAAAATTTTGACAACATTTTCTATAGAAATAAAATTTAGACAAAATTTTCTATAGAAAAAAAATTTAGACAAAATTTTCTATAGATATAAAATTTAGACAAAATTTTCTATAGAAATAAAATTTTGACAACATTTTCTATAGATATAAAATTTAGACAAAATTTTCTATAGAAATAAAATTTTGACAACATTTTTTATAGTAATAAAATTTTGACAAAATTTTCTATAGAAATAAAACTGTGACAAAATTTTCTATAGAAATAAAATTTTGACAAATTTTTCTATAGAAATAAACGTTTGACAAAATTTTCTATAGCAATAAAATTTTGACAACATTTTCTATAGAAATAAAATTTTGAGAAAATTTTCTATAGAAATAAAATTTTGACAAAATTTTGTATAGAAATAAAATTTTGACAAAATTTTCTATAGAAATAAAATTTTGACAAAATTTCGACAACATTTTCTATAGAAATAAAATTTTGACAAAATATTCTATAGAAATAAAATTTTGACAACATTTTCTATAGAAATAAAATTTTGACAAAATTTTCTATAGAAATAAAATTTAGACAAAATTTTCTATAGATATAAAATTTAGACAAAATTTTCTATAGAAATAAAATTTGTCAAAATTGTATTTCTGTATAAAATTTTGTCAAAAATGCATTCCTATATAAAATTTTGTCAAAATTTTATTTCTATAGAAAATTTTGTTAAAATTTTATTTTATTTCTATAGAAAATTTCGTCAAAAATGTATTTCTATATAAAATTTTGTCAAAATTTTAGTTCTATAGAAAATTTTGTTAAAATTTTATTTCTATAGAAAATTTTGTTAAAATATTATTTCTATAGAAAATTTTGTCAAAATTGTATTTCTATATAAAATTTCGTCAAAAATATATTTCTATATAAAATTTTGTCAAAATTTTATTTCTATAGAAAATTTTGTCAAAATTTTATTTCTATAGAAAATTTTGTCAAAATTTTATTTCTATACAAAATTTTGTCAAAATTTTATTTCTATACAAAATTTTGTCAAAATTTTATTTCTATACAAAATTTTGTCTAAATTTTATTTCTATACAAAATTTTGTCAAAATTTTATTTCTATAGAATATTTTGTCAAAATTTTATTTCTATATAAAATTTTGTCAAAAATGTATTTCTATATAAAATTTTGCCAAAATTTTATTTCTATAGAAAATGTTGTTAAAATTTTATTTCTATAGAAAATTTTGTCAAAATTTTATTTCTATACAAAATTTTGTCTAAATTTTATTTCTATAGAAAATTTTCTGAAAATTTTGTTTCTATAGAACATTTTGTCAAAATTGTATTTCTATATAAAATTTTGTCAAAAATGTACTTCTATATAAAATTTTGTCAAAATTTTATTTCTATAGAAAAGTTTGTTAAAATTTTATTTCTATAGAAAATTTTGTCAAAATTTTATTTCTATACAAAATTTTGTCAAAATTTTATTTCTAAAGTAAATTTTGTTAAAATTTTATTTCTATATAAAATTTTGTCAAAATTGTATTTCTATATAAAATTTTGTCAAAATTTTATTTCTATAGAAAATTTTGTCAAAATTTTATTTCTATAGAAAATTTTGTCAAAATTTTATTTCTATATAAAATTGTCAAAATTTTATTTCTATACAAAATTTTGTCTAAATTTTATTTCTATACAAAATTTTGTCAAAATTTTATTTTTATAGAAAATTTTGTAAAATTGTGTTTCTATATAAAATTTTGTCAAAAATGTATTTCTATATAAAATTTTGCCAAAATTTTATTTCTATAGAAAATGTTGTTAAAATTTTATTTCTATAGAAAATTTTGTCAAAATTTTATTTCTATACAAAATTTTGTCTAAATTTTATTTCTATAGAAAATTTTCTGAAAATTTTGTTTCTATAGAAAATTTTGTTAAAATTTTATTTCTATAGAAAATTTTGTCAAAATTTTATTTCTATACAAAATTTTGTCAAAATTTTATTTCTAAAGTAAATTTTGTTAAAATTTTATTTCTATATAAAATTTTGTCAAAATTGTATTTCTATATAAAATTTTGTCAAAATTTTATTTCTATAGAAAATTTTGTCAAAATTTTATTTCTATACAAAATTTTGTCAAAATTTTACTTCCAGAGAAAATTTTGTCAAAATTTTATTTCTATACAAAATTTTGTCTAAATTTTATTTCTATACAAAATTTTGTCAAAATTTTATTTCTATAGAATATTTTGTCAAAATTTTATTTCTATATAAAATTTTGTCAAAAATGTATTTCTATATAAAATTTTGCCAAAATTTTATTTCTATAGAAAATGTTGTTAACATTTTATTTCTATAGAAAATTTTGTCAAAATTTTATTTCTATACAAAATTTTGTCAAAATTTTATTTCTATAGAAAATTTTGTCAAAATTGTATTTCTGTATAAAATTTTGTCAAAAATGCATTCCTATATAAAATTTTGTCAAAATTTTATTTCTATAGAAAATTTTGTTAAAATTTTATTTTATTTCTATAGAAAATTTCGTCAAAAATGTATTTCTATATAAAATTTTGTCAAAATTTTAGTTTTATAGAAAATTTTGTTAAAATTTTATTTCTATAGAAAATTTTGTTAAAATTTTATTTCTATAGAAAATTTTGTCAAAATTGTATTTCTATATAAAATTTCGTCAAAAATATATTTCTATATAAAATTTTGTCAAAATTTTATTTCTATAGAAAATTTTGTCAAAATTTTATTTCTATAGAAAATTTTGTCAAAATTTTATTTCTATACAAAATTTTGTCTAAATTTTATTTCTATAGAAAATTTTCTGAAAATTTTATTTCTATAGAACATTTTGTCAAAATTGTATTTCTATATAAAATTTTGTCAAAAATGTATTTCTATATAAAATTTTGTCAAAATTTTATTTCTATAGAAAATTTTGTTAAAATTTTATTTCTATAGAAAATTTTGTCAAAATTTTATTTCTATACAAAATTTTGTCAAAATTTTATTTCTAAAGTAAATTTTGTTAAAATTTTATTTCTATATAAAATTTTGTCAAAATTTTATTTCTATATAAAATTTTGTCAAAATTTTATTTCTATACAAAATTTTGTCTAAATTTTATTTCTATACAAAATTTTGTCAAAATTTTATTTCTATAGAATATTTTGTCAAAATTTTATTTCTATATAAAATTTTGTCAAAAATGTATTTCTATATAAAATTTTGCCAAAATTTTATTTCTATAGAAAATGTTGTTAACATTTTATTTCTATAGAAAATTTTGTCAAAATTTTATTTCTATACAAAATTTTGTCAAAATTTTATTTCTATAGAAAATTTTCTGAAAATTTTATTTCTATAGAAGATTTTGTCAAAATTGTATTTCTATATAAAATTTTGTCAAAAATGTATTTCTATATAAAATTTTGTCAAAATTTTATTTCTATAGAAAATTTTGTTAACATTTTATTTCTACAGAAAATTTTGTCAAAATTTTATTTCTATATAAAATTTTGTCAAAAATGTATTTCTATATAAAATTTTGTCAAAATTTTATTTCTATAGAAAATTTTGTTAAAATTTTATTTCTATAGAAAATTTTGTCAAAATTTTATTTCTATACAAAATTTTGTCTAAATTTTATTTCTATACAAAATTTTGTCAAAATTTTATTTTTATAGAAATTTTTGTCAAAATTTTATTTCTATAAAAAAATTTTGTCAAAATTTTATTTATATAGAGAATTTTGTCAAAATTTTATTTCTATAGAAAATTTTGTCAAAATTTTATTTCTATACAAAATTTTGTCAAAATTTTATTTTTATAGAAATTTTTGTCAAAATTTTATTTCTATAAAAAAATTTTGTCAAAATTTTATTTATATAGAGAATTTTGTCAAAATTTTATTTCTATAGAATATTTTGTCAAAATTTTATTTCTATAGAAAATTTTATCAAAATTTTATTTCTACAGAAAATTTTGTCAAAATTTTTTTTATAGAAAATTTTGTAAAATTTTTTCTGTAGAAAATTTTGTAAAATTTTTTCTATAGACAATTTTGTCAATTTTTTTCTATTTTTTTGTTTTCAAAATTGTTGGAGAGAAATATTTTGCAAAATCTACCAAAATATCAAAAATCCTAGCGCTGGTTTTTGTTTTGACATTTGATTGTTGTCAGATTGACACCGTCTGTTCTCCGTTTGACACCACATGTATGTTGATCCACTTTCAGACCCGGATGGCTTGAATTCTCAAGATCCTATCACGAAGATGCCAGATCAATACATAACAACCTCCATTTACGTTTACCGAAAATCGGAAAACTGTTTACCAAAACAATTTTTGATAAAATTTAAGCTTTCTTTTTGATTCCTATTACAATCCTCTTTTAGATTGTATGTCATAAATCACTGTCACAATTCTCTCAGTGCATTGAAACTAAAATTTTGATTAAATTAATTCTAAATTTCTGCCGTACCTCAAATTCATCATCTGCAATCTAATCTAATATTTTCCCCCAATGGATTGTAGACGGGGATACATACATCCCAAAATAAACTCCATAATTTAAAGGAGCAGAAACTATATTGGTTGGTGGCAGTAGAGCTCTCTACTCGTTGTTTTCACAATTTCGTAAATTATTTCGAGCGTTATGCAACATTTAACGGCCATATTATGTGTGGTGTACATCATTTTTTGTTTGCTGGATTTTTAATGAAAATGAGCATATGTCGCAAAACTTATTATTTCTCATAGACTGTGAAATATTTAAACAAGTCGAAATTCCCCACGAGTGTGCTTAACCACAATACACACACGCGCGCGCCAAAAAAGAAAAGTCATCGAAAAAAAAAACACAACAAATGTCCCCAAAATGATCAAAATGCAAATAAAGGAACATCATCTCAAGATGTCTACCAACACCAAATCACCACCACCACCACACCGACAACCACGATTGCGGCCGTCGTAATGTGATGGCCAAAAAAATTCTGCAAAAATTCTCTGCGATGTCATACAGGAAAAATTGCCCAAGAGTAGAAGTGAAAATGATGGTCGTCAGTCATATATTGCACAATGGGTTGTGTACCATAATATAATGGAAAGAAATTGTAAATGGGAATTCCGCGTTTTAGCACCAATACTAACACACACCGAGTAGAAAGTTCATAATGATACCATCCCCGGAGAACAAATATGTTATTGTCTCCTCATCTTTTGCAGAATAAATGCTGATCATGTATCCTGGAGTGGTCGCTGCAGAGCCAAATGTTTAACCGAGGTAAGGTATAGCGGCACCCCGATATTTCAGGCTTAGGCGTAGGCTATGCAGTCCATTGTGATACCACAGTGGCGAACTTCCCACTTATCACTGAGTGCTGCCCTATCAAAAGTTTAGTTTAGTTTCAATGAAAAGGGACCTCGTTATTATAGCCAAGTCCGAACGGCGTTATACCTTACGGTAAAACCACTTAAAGAAACATTGAAACACTCAGAAATAAAATGAAATATTTTGGTGCTTGGTCGAAACTGGGATTGAACCCGTGGCCCTGTATATGCAAGGCGGGACATACTAACCTTTGCACAACGATGGCACCCATAATTGGGATCTTGGAAACTCTTGACCAAGAAGGGATCAAGGAAAAAATATAGAAATATAGAAATAAAATTTTGAGTAAATTTTCCATAGAAATAAAATTTTGACCAAATTTTCTATAGAAATAAAATTTTGAGAACATTTTCTACAGAAATAGAATTTTGACAAAATTTTCTATAGAAATAAAATTTTGAGATAATTTTCTATAGAAATACAATTTTGAGAAAATTGTCTATAAAAATACAATTTTGAGAAAATTTTCTATAGAAATCAAATTTTGACAAAATTTTCTATAGAAATGAAATGTTGACAAAATTTTCTAAAAAGAAATAAAATGTTGATAATATTTTCTAAAATGATATAAATTTTCTAAAGAAATAAAATTTTCGTATTTTTGTGTATTTATGACCTATTATATACCTAACTTGAGTTCTTGTGCTGCTGTTCGTTTCGCAAGTCACGGTACACTAAACTTCATTTGTGTCGATGATTGTTTATGATATGTCTATACATTCACGCGCATTCTTCCTTGTCTTTTTTATACCCTCCACCATAGGATGGGGGGTATATTAACTTTGTCATTCCGTTTGTAACACATCGAAATATTGCTCTAAGACCCCATAAAGTATATATATTCTGGGTCGTGGTGAAATTATGTGTCGATCTGAGCATGTCCGTCCGTCTGTTGAAATCACGCTAACTTTCGAACGAAACAAGCTATCGACTTGAAACTTTGCACAAGTAGTTGTTATTGATGTAGGTCGGATGGTATTGCAAATGGGTCATATCGGTCCACTTTTACGTATAGCCCCCATATAAACCGATCCCCTCAAAGAGAAGCATCCGATCCGGCTGAAATTTGGTACATGGTGTTATTATATGGTCTCTAACAATCATGCAAAAATTGGTCCACATCGGTCCATAATTATATATAGCCCCCATATAAACCGATCCCCCGATTTGGTTTGCGGAGCCTCTAAGAGAAGCAAATTTCATCCGATCCGGCTGAAGTTTGGTACATGGTGTTAATATATGGTCTCTAATGACCATGCAAAAATTGGTCCACATCGGTCCATAATTATATATAAACCCCATATAAACCGATCACCAGATTTGACCTCCGGAGCCTCTTGGAAGACCAAAATTCATCTGATTCAGTTGAAATTTGGTACGTGGTGTTAATATATGGCCTCAAACGCCCATGCAAAAATTGGTCGAAATCGGTCCATAATTATATATAGGCCCTATATAAACCGATCCCCAGATTTGACCTCCGGAGCCTCTTGGAAGAGCAAAATTCATCCGATTCGGTTGAAATTTGGTACGTGGTGGTAGTATATGATATTTAACAACCATGCCAAAAGTGGTCCATATCAGTCCATAATCATATATAGCCCCCATATAAACCGATCCCGAGATTTGGTTTTGGAGCCTCTTGGAGGAGCAAATTTCATAGGAGTCAGTTGAAATTTGGTACATTGTTCTAGTATATGGCCGTTAACAACCATGCCTATCTAGGTCCATATCGGTCTATAGTTATATATAGCCATCAGATAAATCGATCCCCAATCACACAAAAATTGGTCCATATAAAGTTCATAATTGTATATAGCCCCCATAGAAGCGACCCCCATATATTTCAATTCTGGCTCTCTACGTATTGTCTAATACATACCACGTATGGACTAACTCACAATTTAGAAAACGATGTTAAGAAGTTTTAAGATACCACAACCCAAGTAATTCGATTGTCGATGACAGTCTTTCGTAGAAGTTTCTACGCAATCCAGGGTGGAGGGTACATAAGATTCGGCCTGGCCGAACTTGCGGCCGTATATACTTGTTGAAATTCATTCTCTTTGGTGACGTTCTTTAAGATACTAGTTATGTATCTACACATCTTGTACGATGGTGAATTAATTGATGAACAAATTGGTCTCAGTGGTGTGGTGACAAAATTTTCTATAGAAATAACATAAAAAAAAATTCTATAGAAATACAATTTTGACAACATTTCCTATAGAAATACAATTTTAACAATATTTTTTACACATATAAAGTTTTGACAAAATTTTCTAAAAAGAAATAAAATGTTGACAAAATTTTCTACAAAAATAAAATGTTGACAAATTTTTAGAAATAAAATTTTGACAAAATTTTCTATAGAAATAAAAGTGGAAATAAAATTTTGACAAAATTTACTATAGAAATCAAATTTTGACAAAATTTTCTATAGATATAAAATTTTGACAATATTTTCTATAGAAATAAAATTTTGACAACATTTTCTATAGATATAACATTTTGAAAAAATTTTCTATAGAAATACAATTTTGACAACATTTTCTATAGAAATACAATTTTAACAATATTTTTTACACATATAAAGTTTTGAAAAAATTTGACAAAATTTTCTATGGAAATAAAACTTTGTCAAAATATTCCTCTGCAAGTAACAGGTACTTCACACTCTTTTTTTATAGAAATAAAAATTTGACAAAACTTCCTATAGATATACAATTTTAGCAAAATTTTCTATAGAAATAAAATTTCGTTTAGAATACAATTTTGACAAAATCTTCTATAGAAGTAAAATTTTGATAATAGAAATAAAAATTTTACATAATTTTTTATAGATATAAAATTTTGACAGAAACAAAATTGTTAAAATTTTCCTCTTCACGTAAGAGGTACTCGACAATTTTTTACAGAAATAAAAATTTGACAAAGTTTCCTATAAAAATAAAATTTTATCAAGATTTTTTATAGAAATAAAATTTTGACAAAATTTTCTTTAGAATAAATATAAATTTATATAGAAATACAATTTTGACAAAATTTCTATAGAAGTAAATTTTTGACAAAATTTTCTATAGAAATAAAATTTTGACAAAATTTTCTATAGAAATACAATTTTAATAATATTTTTTACACATATAAAGTTTTGACAAAATTTTCTAAAAAAATAAAATGTTTACAAAATTAAAAAAAAAAAAATGTTGACAAATTTTTCTAAAGAAATAAAATTTTCTAAAAAAATAACATTTGGCAAAATTTTCTATAGAAATAAAAATTTGACAACCTTTTTTATAGAAATATAATTTTGGCAATTTTTTCTATAGAAATAAAATTTTGACAACATTTTCTATAGAAATAAAATTTTGACAACATTTTCTATAGAAATAAAATTTTGACAAAATTTTTTATAGAAATAAAATTTTTACAAAATTTTTTATAGAAATAAAATTTTGACAAAATTTTCTATGGAAAAAAACTTTGTCGAAATATTCCTCTACAAGTAACAGGTACTTCTCATTTTTTTATAGAAATAAAAATTTGACAAAATTTCCTATAGAAATAAAATTTTGTATAGATTACAAATTTGACAAAATCTTCTATAGAAGTAAAATTTTGATAATAGAAATAAAAATTTTACATAATTTTTTATAGATATAAAATTTTGACAGATACAAAATTGTTAAAATTTTCTTCTTCAAGTAAGAGGTACTCGACAAGTTTTTACAGAAATAAAAACTTGACAAAATTTCCTATAGAAATAAAATTTTAACAAGATTTTCTATAGAAATTATATGTTGACAAAATTTTCTATAGAAATACAATTTTGATAATATTTTTATCGATATAAAGTTTTGACAAAATTTTCTAAAAAAATAAAATGTTTAGAAAATTTTCAAAAGAAATAAAAGTTTTACAAAATTTCCTAAAGAAATAAAATTTTGACAAAATTTTCTATAGAAATACAATTTTGATAAAATTTTCTATAGAAATACAATTTTAACAATATTTTTTCACATATAGAGTTTTTACAAAATTTTCTAAAAAGAAATAAAATGTTGATAAAATTTTCTAAAAAAAATAAAATGTTTACAAAATTTAAAAAAATAAAATGTTGACAAATTTTTCTAAAGAAATAATATTTTCACAAAATTTTCTAAAGAAATAACATTTGGCAAAATTTTCTATAGAAATAAAAATTTGACAACCTTCTTTATATAAATATAATTTTGACAATTTTTTCTATAGAAATACATTTTTGATACAATTTTCTATAGAAATACAATTTTAGCAATATTTTTTACACATATAAAGTTTTGACAAAATGTTCTAAAAAGAAATAAAATGTTGAGAAAATTTTCTAAAAAATAAAATGTTGACAAAATTTTCTAAATAAATAATATTTTGACAAAATTTTCTAAAGAAATAACATTTTGCAAAATTTTCTATAGAAATAAAATGTTGACAAAATTTTCTATAGAAATAAAATTTTGACAACCTTCTTTATAGAAAAATAATTTTGACAATTTTTTCTATAGAAATAAAATTTCAACAAAATTTTCTATAGAAATAAAATTTCAACAAAATTTTCTATATAAATAAAATTTTAACAAAATTTTCTATAGAAATAAAATGTTTACAAAATTTTCTATAGAAATAAAATTTTGACAAAATTTTCTATGGAAATAAAACTTCGTCAAAATATTCCTCTGCAAGTAACAGGTACTTCACACTTTTTTTTATAGAAATAAAAATTTGACAAAATTTCCTATGTACATAACATTTTAGCAAAATTTTCTATAGAAATAAAATTTTGTATAGAATACAATTTTGACAAAATCTTCTATAGAAATAAAATTTTGACAAAATTTTCTATAGAAATAAAATTTTGACAAAATTTTCTATAGAAATAAAATTTTAACAAAATTTTCTATAGAAATAAAATTTTGACAAAATTTTCTGTAGAAATAAAATTTTGGAAAATAAAATTTTTTTGGAAAAATTTCTCCGATTTTTGGTAGATTATTTATGGTTCGAGTGGCAACCGTGCAAGGGACACTCTACTAGAGAGAATCTCTTCTGCAGTTTAAGGAAGGGGTGGGAACAAAGAAATTCGATACGACTCGCTCATATTCGTTTGTAGTGATCATATTCCTTCTCTTCTTTTGTGGTGTTGCAAGTTTCAATGCAATCGCCGCACATACTTTTGACTGCGTCTATTTAGGTCTGCTGTTTTTTATCCGTTTGCTTCCAGCGATGAAATGTTCAAATATCTTTCCAAAGTCCATAACTATTATTTTATTTTTTGAATTAATTTCAACCCACTGTGCATCAACACAACTGATAGCAGCAAATCAACACCATCCACATAATAGCCAACGTATACTTGTGGTAGAATAAAAGCCAAGAAAAAAATGCAATAGTTGGGCGTTACAGTTGGCTTAACACGGCCAAATTACAGATAATAACTCAAAAACCCATAGAAGATGCAACTGAACCTGAAGGAGGCGACTAAATCAAATCAGACCAAATCACCAGTGAATGAATTTGGGGGGTATAAGGGCGAGGTAGAGTGGTGAAGAAAATTTTAGTATTAGAATAAAAAGGTCTACTTGAGAGAAATTTTGTGTTTTTTTTTGGCATCGTCATCACGAGCCGCCAATGGGCGTCTAATCATTCACGAACTTTGCAAATGTCCCAAAGCAAATGTACTCGAAATGCTAGCATTTTAAATAAAATACTAGGAATAAAATTAATTGCATTTCATATAAAATTTTATTTATACTTGGCTAAATTAATGAATTTTAATAGTGTGTAGACAGATATGTCTATGACCAGTGTTTGAACCAATCACAACTGAGATTGCAGGGATCAAAATGTTGGCATCATTAATTTGGCCAAGAATTTTAATGATAAGAAAATATTTAATAAAATGTATTTTCTTTTTAAAAAGGTTATGTTGTAAGAACTATAGGATCAATAAAACGACACATAAAATTCAGATTTTTGGTAGATTTTGCGAAATATTTCCTTATTGAAAAAAATTCTGTAAAAATTTTCTACAGAACTAAAATTTTGACAAAATTTCCTATAGAAATAAAATGTTGACAAAATTTTCTATAAAAATAAAATTTTGAGATATTTTTTTATAGAAATAAAATTTTAACAAAATTTTTTATAGAAATAAAATTTTTAAAAAATTTTCTATGGAAATAAAATTTTAAGAGAATTTTCTATAGAAATAAAATTTTGACAAAAGTTTCTATAGAAATAAAATTTTGAGAAAATTTTTTATAGAAATAAAATTTTGAGAAAATTTTTTATAGAAATAAAATTTTGACAAATATTTCTATAGGTATAACATTTTGAAAAAATTTTCTATAGAAATAAGATTTTTAGAAAATTTTCTATAGAAATAGAATTGTAGGACAATTTTCTATAGAAATAAAATTTTTAGAACATTTTCTATAGAAATAAAATTTTTAGAAAGTTTTCTATAGAAAAAAAAATTTGTAGTAAATTTTCTATAGAAATAAAATTTTTAGAAAATTTTCTATAGAAATAAAACTTTTAGAAAATTTTCTATAGAAAAAAATTTGTAGTAAATTTTCTATAGAAATAAAATTTTGACAAAATTTTCTATAGAAATAAAATTTTTAGAAAAAGAAATAATATTTTTAGAAAATCTGCTATAGAAATAAAATTTTAACAAAAGTTTCTATGGAAATACAATTTTGACAACATTTTCTATAGAAATAAAATTTTGAGAAAATTTTTTATTTTGACAAAATTTTCTATAGAAATATAATTTTGACAAAATTTTCTATAGAAATAAAACATAGAAATAAACTTTTTAGAAAAATTTCTCTGGAAATAAAATTTTGACAAAATTTTGTACGGAAACAAAATTTTTATAAAATTTTCTATTGAAATAAAATTTTTAGAAAAAGAAATAATATTTTTAGAAAATTTCTATAGAAATAAAATTTTGACAAAATTTTCTATAGAAATAAAATTTTTAAAAAAAATTTCTATAGAAATTAATTTTTGACAAAAGTTTCTATGGAAATACAATTTTGATAACATTTTCTATAGAAATAAAAGTTTGAGAAAATTTTTTATTTTGACAAAATTTTCTATAGAAATATAATTTTGACAAAATTTTCTATCGAAATACAATTTTGACAACATTTTCTATAGAAATAAAACATAGAAATAAAATTTTTAGAAAATTTTCTATATAAATAAAATTTTTAGAAAATTTTCTATAGAAATAAAATTTTGACAAAATTTTCTATCGAAATACAATTTTTATAAATTTTTCTATAGAATTAAAATTGAAAAAAAAGTCTATAGCAATAAAATTTTGAGAAAATGTTCTATAGGATTAAAATTAAATTTGCTTAAATTTTTAATATGACTTAGAGCTTGCAAAATATTATTTGTTAATTTTTAAACATTAATGATAATTGATTACTCCTAAACACTAAACATAAAACAGTTTTTGGTAATCACTCTATCCTTATTACTGGAAAGTTGATATTTGTTTTTATTTCAATGCAAATTGTATGGATAAATGTATAACCACCCAGTACAATTTTTAGAAAATATTCTATAGAAATAAAATTTGTAGAAAATTTTCTATAGAAAAAAAATTTGTAGTTAATTTTCTATAGAATTAAAATTTTTAGAAAATTTTCTATGGAAATAAAATTTTTAGAAAATTTTCTATAGAAATAAAATTTTGACAAAATTTTCTATAGAAATAAAAGTTTTAAAAAAAATTGCTATAGAAATAAAATTTTAACAAAAGTTTCTATGGAAATGCAATTTTGACAACATTTTCTATAGAAATAAAATTTCGAAATTTTTTATTTTGACAAAATTTTCTATAGAAATATAATTTTGACAAAATTTTCTATAGAAATAAAACATAGAAATAAAATTTTTAGAAAATTTTCTCTGGAAATAAAATTTTGACAAAATTTTGTATGGAAACAAAATTTTTATAAAATTTTCTATTGAAATAAAATTTTTAGAAAAAGAAATAATAGTTTTAGAAAATTTCTATAGAAATAAAATTTTGACAAAATTTTCTATAGAAATAAAATTTTTAAAAAAATTTTCTATAGAAATTAAATTTTGACAAAAGTTTCTATGGAAATACAATTTTGATAACATTTTCTATAGAAATAACATTTTGAGAAAATTTTCTATAGAAATATAATTTTGACAACATTTTCTATAGAAATAAAACGTAGAAATAAAATTTTTAGAAAATTTTCTTTGGAAATAATTTTTTTAGAAAATTTTCTATATAAATAAAATTTTTAGAAAAAGAAATAATATTTTTAGAAAATTTTTTATAGAAATAAAATTTTGACAAAATTTTCTATCGAAATACAATTTTTATAAATTTTTCTATAGAATTAAAATTGAAAAAAAAAACCTATAGCAATAAAATTTTGAGAAAATGTTCTATAGGATTAAAATTAAATTTGTTTAAAGTTTTAATATGACTTAGAGCTTGCAAAATATTATTTGTTAATTTTTAAACATTAATGATAATTGATTACTCCTAAACACTAAACATAAAACAATTTTTGGTAATAACTCTATCCTTATTACTGGAAATTTGATATTTGCTTTATTTCATTGCAAATTGTATGGATAAATGTATAACCACCCATTGAATTCGAAAATGGGAACCAAAACGTCTAGTCATCTGTATTCGTATGGGATATTCTATGTACTTAGTATCTTATTGCTTTGAGGTTGTAGCTTCATCTTATTCACCTTTACGCTTGGCAGCAATTTCCTATCCAAATGCAAATGTGACATTTGACATAGGCTACGCAGGGTGGTTAGTATATCCTTACCATTGAGCTCTAAGGTGGATGTGTAATCCAATCTAACCGACACAGAGAGATGTTGAGATTGCCTCGGAATACTTTGGCGGGATAATAAATGACTTTACCAAAATTGCGTTGGCAGCAATTTTAAAGTAATTAAATCGTACGCTTGGGATTATCCTGCCTTCAATTCCATTATAACATTTTGCCATTACGTTTTCCTTACGTATGTTTTTGTTTTTACTTTGTAAGGAGTATTGTTAACTTTTGTCTCGTGTGTTTTTTTTTTTTATTTATGCAAATTTTATGTTAGGGGTCGTTATTGTATTTAAACAAAGATTGTTGGGATTGTTTGTGTGTTGAAAACATTTTTTAATGTTTGCATTTTATGGAAGTGATTTGAGGGTAATTTGTAGGTAATGGAGATATTTGTTTGGCTATTTTTATTGAGAGGAAAGTTAACCAATTGCAATGTCAAGCAAATTTAAAGGCACTAAAATTTACTAACTTGAAATTACAATGCCTCTTTGGTTTAATAAAATTAATATCGGTTCATTTCTATAGGAAATTTTGTTTGAAATTTAATTTCTGTTGTCTAAATTCATATCTATGGGAATTTTGTCAACATATCATATCTATAAGAAGATTCGTCAAAATTTTATATTTATTAGAAATTTTTTCAAAATTTTATAAGAAATTTTGTCAAGATTTTATATTTGTAAGACATTTTTGTCAAAATTTCATATTTATAAGAAAGTTTGTTAAAAATTCATATCTATGGGAATTTTGTCAACATATCATTTCTAAAGGAAATTTCGCTAAAAATTCATTTTCATTTTATATCGAAAAATTTTTCAACATAAGAAATTTTGTCAAAATTTCATATCTATAAAAAATTCTGTCAAAATTTAATATCTATAAGAACTTTTATCAAAATTTCAAATCTAAAGAGTTTTTTTCAAAAATTCATCTCTTTAAGAAATTGTGTCAAAATTTCATCTCTATAGGGAATTTTTCCAAAATTTCATTTCTATAGGAAATTTTGTCAAAATTTAATTTCTATATAAATTCTGTCAAAGTTTAATTGTTATAGGAAACTCCGCCAAAATTTCATGTCGGTAGGAAATTTTGTCAAAATTTCATGTCTCTAGGAAATTTTTTCAAAATTTCATGTCTCCAGGAAATTTTGTCAAAATTTCATTTTCATTTTATATCGAAAATTTTTTCAACATAAGAAATTTTGTCAAAATTTCATATCTATAAAAAATTCTGTGAAAATTTCATATCTATAAGAACTTTTGTCAAAATTTCACATCTATAGAGTTATTTTTTTAAAATTTCAATTCTATAGGAAATTTTGTCAAAATTTCATTTCTATAGAAATTCTGTCAAAGTTTAATTGTTATAGGAAACTCCGCCAAAAATTTCATGTCGGTAGGAAATTTTGTCAAAATTTCATGTCTCTAGGAAATTTTTTCAAAATTTTATGTCTCCAGGAAATTTTGTCAAAATTTCATTTTCATTTTATATCGAAAATTTTTTCAACATAAGAAATTTTGTCAAAATTTCATATCTATAAAAAATTCTGTCAAAATTTCATATCTATAAAAAATTCTGTCAAAATTTCATATCTATAAGAACTTTTGTCAAAATTTCACATCTACAGAGTTTTTTTCAAAATTTCAATTCTACACCGTACACCGTGTACGGTGACTTGCAGAACGAACAGCATCACACGAACTCAAATACAAAATCCCAGAAGATGGTTAGTGGCACTAACCGAAATATTGGAAATAAATATTAAAACAAATCAATAATCGATTGTTTCTATGACCTCAAGCCGAACAAAATTAATAATCAGAATAAACATAAAATAGGTCAACAACACTCAAAAACATTTCATTTCTATAGAAAGTTGTCACAAAATTCACTTCTATAGAAAATTTTGTCAAAATTTTATATCTATAAGAAATTTTGTCAAAAATTCATCTCTATAGCAAATTTTCACAAAATTTCATTTCTATAGGAAATTTTGTTAAAATTTCAGATCTTTAAGAACATTTTGAGACATTTTATTGCAATAAGAAATTTTGTCAAAATTTCATTTATACAAGAAATTTTGCCAAATTTTAATTTTATACGAAATTTTGTCAAAATTTCATATATATAAGAAATTTTTGTCAAAATTTCATATATATAGGAAATTTTCACAAAACTTCATTTCTATAGGAAATTCTGTCAAAATTTCATATCTATAAGAAATTTGGTCAACATTTCATTTCTATAAAAAAATTTTGTCAATATTTCATTTCTTCAAAAAATTTTGTCAAATTTCATGTCTATTCGAAATTTTGTCAAAATTTTAACTCTACAGGGAATTAGGTCAAAATGTCATTTATATACAAAATTTTGTCAACATTTCTATAGGAAATTTTCACAAAATTTCATTTCTGTAGGAAATTTTGTCAAAATTTCATTTCTACAGAAATTTTGCCAAATTTTATTTTTATACGAAATTTTGTCAAAATTTCATATTTATAAGACATTTTTGTCAAAATTGCATATATATAGGAAATTTTCACAAAATTTAATTTCTATTTTGAATTTTGTCAAAATTTCATATCTATAAGAACTTTGGTCAACATTTCATTTCTATAAAACAAATGTTTGTCAATATTTAATTTCCTCAAGAAATTTTGTCAAATTTTATTTTTATACGAAATTTTGTCATTGTTTCACAACCGTCGAACGGAACGGACGTGTTTTTTAATAGCGGATAAAATCATCGTAATAAGTACCTACTACGAATTTCAAGTGTGGTGGGATATTAGGCCACCATGCAGAGAAATTCAAAGACATCCACTGGGTTGCTAACTTCAGGGCCCAGTGGACGAGTATCGACTGGAGTTATAGATTTGGGCAATGACCAAGAGTTAGGCCCAATTAGTCGACCTGTAGACGGGTCGACAGGAGGCGACAATTTGACAAGTCGGACCTTTTCCAAGGTAACGGCATCAAAAGGAGGTAATCCCTCACGAAAGAGATTCAAAGAACGCAGAAATGCTTTGTTTATCCTAAAGAAATTAGGATCAGTCGACCCAAGCACGTTGTCGGCTAAACAAAGCGATTCCTTAAAATGGGCTCAAGGAATTCTTGAGGCTGGAAAAAGGGAACGATCACCGGATGAGCTGCCATCCTCCAAAAGGGATCAACGATCGTTTGCCTCAGTTGCTAAAGACAGCCTTGTGATGGCTATCATTAATAAAGGAGCATTGGACGGTATGGTTCCAAAGCAAAAATGGGGGGAAATTGAGAATGCTTTGTCTGGCGTCTACTCACAGGTGCTGGAAAAGTTTCCCGGCCCAGATCCTCGACACCAAGAGGCTGGTTGGTATCAAGGACGATTTAAGCTAGTCGCATTTGAGGACCAGAGGTCTATAGAATGTTTTAAAGCTGCTCTGATACTAATTGGTGAAGTTTGGGAAGGAGCTGCTCTAGAGTTAGTCGAGAAGAAAGACATACCGGCTAGACCAAGAGCACATGCGTGGATACCTGCAAACCCTCCTGACCCTGAATCTATTTTAAATAGACTGAAACAATGCAATCCAGATCTTCCAACAGCTGATTGGAAGGTTGGCCGTTTGGATGAAGTGGATGGGCCAAGACGGCATGCAGTGTTTATATTGAACACTCAGTCTTTGCCACATCTAGCAAAGTCCCAGGGCCGTGTATGTTATGGCTTTCATTATATCCAAATGAAGGTGTATAAAAACGATCAGCTAAAGGATTCAGAAATGGACAAGCCTCTGTCTGAATCAGAAGTAAGCGGATCCTCTTGCGAAGTCGAGGGGGATACCAAGACATTTGAAGACATGGATAGATACCGTATGCGTGAGGAGGCTTCTACTGCCTCAGAACTCACCAAAGTTGAACCTATGGTTATTGCGAGAGTCACCGATATCTCTGAAGAGGACATTCTTGATGACTCGATTGAAGCGGCTGATGTGACGGTTGTTGAAAATCTCGATGGTCCTACGGATCCTCCAGATAAATCTTCATCATTGTAAGGCTGCATGTGCTGCCTTAAAAGTTCTCCTGATGAAAGGGGACATAGATATAGTTCTTATTCAAGAACCATATGTTTATAAAAACAAAATATGTGAATTAAGTACTCCGGGGTTCAAACTATTGCAGTATAGTGGTAATGATGTAAATCGAGCCTGTATAATTGCTAAAAACGAGCTCAACTTGTTTCTGCTTCCTTCAATGTGCAATACAGACACTGTCGTTGCCAGTTTAGAAATAACCAAATGCAAATATTGGGTATCTTCGGTCTACATGGGACATGACAGGGAGATGCCTCCATATGCCGTTAAAACCTTAGTGGAGGAGTCACGGAAAACAAAGACGAAACTCATTATGGGATGCGATGCGAATGCACATCATAGTATATGGGGAAGTAGTGATACTAATGCAAGGGGAGAGTCGCTAATAGAGTTTATTTTGCGTACTAATCTGGTAGTTTGCAACAAGGGAGATGTACCAACCTTTGTCACTAAAAACAGGCAAGAGGTTTTGGACATCACCTTGGCCTCGCAAGAACTGAATGAAATGATATCTGAGTGGCATGTTTTAAGTGAACACAGCTTCTCAGACCATCGCTACATCAGTTTCAAATTTGATGTTCATACCACCAAGACCATATTTCCGCCAAATGCAAGGAAAGCTGACTGGAATAGGTATAGGGAATCGTTCAATATGATGATACCGGAAATACCAGAGACAAATATGAGAAATGTGCAAGATATCGAATACGCAGTGGAGCGGATTACTAAGGCCTTCAACATCTCACTGAAAGCTGCATGCCCTAGAGGAAAGCCAAGGGGGAAACATCGACCACCATGGTGGTCTACGGAATTAAGTAATATGAGGAAATCCTGCAGGAAGCTCTTTAACAAGGCAAAGTCCACCAGAGCTTCTGAGGACTGGGACGCTTACAAGAAGATTCTGAGAGGATACAAGCGAGAACTGAGAAAGGCTCAGCATAACTCTTGGAATGCTTACTGCAGCAGTATTGAGAATACGTCCGAGGCTTCCAGACTACGGAAGGTTCTAGCATCCACCAACTCCGCTCCAGGTTTCATTAAAACATCGGAGGGCAATTGGACAACGTCCAGTGAGGAGACGCTGGAGGTACTATTGGACACACATTTTCCTGGAAATCAGACGGTTGAACCATGTACTGGCGGTGCCACAGTTGCTCAGCGGTCGTTTCCTGTCGAGGAAATTGTATCGGAAACTAGAATAAGATGGGCGCTAAATAGCTTTGGACCATTCAAATCCCCTGGACCTGATGGAATTACTCCGGCGGAGTTACAAGCTGTAACTGACAAAATTATCCCCTGGTTGTCGGTGATATATAAAGGATGTATCAACTTATCATATATCCCAGGAAAGTGGAGGGAAACAAAAGTCGTCTTCATACCTAAAGCGGGAAAAGCCTCTCACTCGAGGGCGAAGGATTTCCGACCAATCTGCTTTTCCTCATTCCTACTTAAGACTCTGGAGAGGATGATAGATATTTATCTTAGAACTAGCATCGATTCAAGTTTGTTCTCGAAACGACAGCATGCATACTCGAAGGGCAGGTCTACTGAGACCGCACTACATGAACTAGTCAGCTTTATTGAAAGCTCACTATCTGTCAAAGAATACACAATCGTGGCGTTTCTAGACATCGAAGGGGCGTTCAATAATGTCCATCCGAGCTCCATATTAAATGGACTGACAACTCTGAATGTTGATCCATGTATACTCAGGCTGTTAGACGAACTGCTAATGAAGAGACGTATTTCAGCCACACTAGGACAAGCAAACATACAAAAGTATGTGAACAGAGGCACTCCCCAAGGAGGAGTTCTATCACCTCTTCTTTGGAATGTTGCTATAAATAGCCTTCTGGTTACTCTGGAAAAAGAAAGGATAAAAGTGGTGGCATACGCAGATGATGTAGCTCTGGCGGTCAGGGGAAAATTCCTATTTCCTTAGGGGGTATTGAAATTCCCTTTGGTGATTGTGCAAAATACCTTGGCGTTATTTTGGACAGGAAGCTGAACTTTAAGCTTAATATTGAAGAAAGGGCGAGGAAGGCAACTGTAGCTTTGTACTCGTGCAAAAAGGCAATAGGAAAAAAGTGGGGACTAAAACCAAAAATTGTGCATTGGCTATACACGGCAGTGGTTAGACCTATAATGCTATATGGTGTTGTAGTCTGGTGGCCGGCACTTCAGAAACCGACTGGTTTAGATAAAGTTCAGCGTATGGCGTGTTTGTGTATTTCAGGCGCATTCAGCAAGACAGGAACAAATTCCCATAATGTCATGATGCATCTATTGCCTTTAGACATTTTGGCCAAACAGTCAGCTGCAACAACGGCTGTGCGGTTGCGCGAACTATCGCTGTGGTCGGAAAATGGTTACGGTCACAGTTCTGTCCTCAAAATAATGTCAGATGTGCCTAACGTAGTGGATTACACTTTGGCGAGTCCACTTTTCGACAAAAAGTTTGAGACTCTAATCCCCAACAGTGAGGCGTGGTGCACACAGACCCCGGGGAATAAAGAATATATAGATTTCTACACTGATGGCTCCAAATTGGATGGACAAGTGGGTTTCGGAGTATATTCTAATGATTTGGAACTTCAAATAGCGAAAAGATTACCTAATCACTGTAGTGTTTTTCAGGCTGAAATATTAGCAATAAGAGAGGTGGCGAATTGGCTGAGAAGTAATGTTCCAAAAAATGTGGGCATTAATATATACTCAGACAGTCAACCTGCAATAAAATCCTTGGACTCTGTGTTCCTCAACTCGAAAACGGCCATCGATTGCCGCAAATCTCTCAATGAGATGGCTGAGCAGTACAATATTCACCTAATATGGGTGCCTGGCCATAGGAACATACCGGGGAACTGCGAAGCCGATGAGTTGGCAAGGCTAGGGACTACCTTACATATTCCAGGGGAACTAGAATTTGTTGGTATGCCCCTAGCTACCTGCAAGCTCATGCTGCGTGAGAAGGCTGTTATGATGGCAAATGTGCGATGGGAGAATTGCAAGGGTTGTAACGACACCAAGCAAATATGGCCCCATTTCAACTTAAACCGCACACTAGATATGCTAATGTTCTCGAGACGTCAGATATCACTCCTGATATCTGCTATAACGGGTCGCTGCCTGATAGGAGATTTTGCAAAAACTATTGGCGCGAAGTATAATGACTATTGTATGAGCTGTCATGATGCGGAGGAAAAAGAATCAATTAAACACCTCTTGTGTGAGTGTCCTGCATTTTGTGTAAAGCGCAAGCAACTTTTAGGAGCATATAGCTTCAGATTACTGGCGGATCTGGAAAACGTTAACTTAAGCAGTCTGCTAATGTTTTTGGAACAATCTGGTTGGTTCAACAAAGAAAAATAATCAAGAAGGTTCAGCGGTTAAAACTAGAAGTGCCCATATGTAATAGGTACTTTTAGTTAATGTGGTATCACAATGGACTGAATAGTCTAAGTGAGCCTGAATCTTAATCGGGCTGCCACTTTAACCTAACCTAACCTAACCTTTATATCTACAGGGAATTTGGTTAAAAATTCGTCTTTTTAGGAAATTATGTCAAAATTTCATCTCTATAGGAAATTTTGCCAAAATTTCATTTCTATAGGAAATTTTGTCAAAATATCATATCTATAAGAAATTTGGTCAACATTTCATTTGTTTAAAAAAAATTTTTGTCAATATTTCATTTCTTCAAGAAATTTTGTCAAATTTCATTTTTGTACGAAATTTTGTCAAAATTTCATTTATATACAAAATTTTGTCAACATTTCATTTCTAACATATAGGAAATTTTCACAAAATTACATTTCTGTAGGAAATTTTGTCAAAATTTCATTTCTACAGAAATTTTTCCAAATTGTATTTTTATACGAATTTTTGTCAAAATTTCATATATATAAGAAATTTGGTCAACATTTCAATTCTATAGGAAATTTTCACAAAATTTCATTTCTTCAAGAAATTTTGTCAAATTTCATTTTTATACGAAATTTTGTCAACATTTCATCTCTACAGGGAATTTTGTCAGAATTTCATTTATATACAAAATTTTGTCACCATTTCATTTCTATAGGAAATTTTCATAAAATTTCATTTCTACAGAAATTTTGTCAAAATTTCATATCTATAAGAAATTTTTGTCAAAATTTTATATATATAGGAAATTTTCACAAAATTTCATTTCTACAGAAATTTTGTCAAAATTTCATATCTACAAGAAATTTTTGTCAAAATTTTATATATATAGGAAATTTTCACAAAATTTCATTTCTATAGGAAATTTTGTCAAAATTTCATACCTATACAAAATTTGGTCAAAATTTCATTTTTATAAAAAAATTTTGTCAATATTTAGTTTCTTCAAGAAATTTTGTCAAATTTCATTTTTATACGAAATGTTGTCAAAATTTTATCTCTACCGGGAATTTGGTCAAAAATTCATCTTTTTAGGAAATAATGTCAAAATTTCATCTCTATAGGAAATTTTGTCAAAATTTTATATCTATAAGAAATTTGGTCAACATTTCATTTCTATAAAAAAAATTGTGTCAATTTTTCATTTCTTCAAGAAATTTTGTTAAATTTCATTATACCCTGTGCCACACTGTGGAACAGGGTATTATAAGTTAGTGCATATGTTTGCAACACCCAGAAGGAGACGAGATAGACACATGGTGTCTTTGGCAAAAATGCTCAGGGTGGGCTCCTGAGTCGATATAGCCATGTCCGTCTGTCCGTCTGTTCGTGAACTCATTTTTGTAATCTAAGTCTAGGTCACAGTTTTAGTCCAATCGATCAATTTGGCACAAGTATGTGTTTTGGCTCGGAATAGAACCCTATTGATTTTGGAAGAAATCGGTTCAGATTTAGATATAGCTCCCATATATATATTTCGCCCGATATGGACTTATATGGCCTCAGAAGCCAGAGTTTTACCCTAATTTGCTTAAAAGTTCGCACAAAAAGAACAATTAGTACTATAGTCAAGTGTGCCAAATTTTATTGAAATCGGTTCAGATTTAGATATATCTCCCATATATAGCTTTCGCCCGATTTACACTCATATGACCACAGAGGCCAATTTTTAACTCCGATTTAGTTGAAATTTTGCACAGGGAGTAGAATTAGCATTGTAGCTATGCGTGCCAAATTTGAAATCGGGTCAGATTTAGATATAGCTCCCATATATATGTTTTTCTGATTTCGACAAAAGTGGTCAAAATACCAACATTTTCCTTGTAAAATTGACTCTAAAAAATGACTCTAATTTTCCTAAACTTCTAATACATATATATCGAGCGATAAATCATAAATAAACTTTTGCGAAGTTTCCTTAAAATTGCTTCAGATTTAAATGTTTCCCATATTTATACCCTGCGCCAAACTGTGGAACAGGTTATTATAAGTTAGTGCATATGTTTGCAACACCCAGAAGGAGACAAGATAGACACATGGTGTCTTTAACAAAAATGCTCAGGGTCGAGGTCAGGGTCAGTCGATATAGCCATGTCCGTCTGTACGTGAACACATTTTTGTAATCAAAGTCTAGGTCGCAGTTTTAGTCCAATCGACTTCAAACTTGGCACAAGTATGTTTTTTGGCTCAGAATAGAACCCTATTGATTTTGGAAGAAATCTGTTCAGATTTAGATATAGCTCCCATATATATCTTTCGCCCGATAGGCACTTATATGGACCCAGAAGCCAAAATTTTACCCTGATTTGCTTGAAATTTTGCACAAACATAACACTTGGTCAGTCAAGTGTGCAAAATTTGATTGAAATCGGTTCAGATTTAGATATAGCTCCCATATATATCTTTCGCCCGATATGGACTAATACGGTCCCAGAAGCCAGAGTTTTACCCCAATTTGGTTGAAATTTTGCACAGGGAGCACAATTGTGTAGTCAAGTGTGCCAAATTTTATGGAAATCGGTTTAGATTTAGATATAGCTCCCATATATATCGTTCGCCCGATTTACACTCATATGACCACAGTGGCCAATCTTTTACTCCGATTTAATTGAAATTTTGCACAGGGAGTAGAATTGGCACTGTAGCTATGCGTGCCAAATTTGGTTGAAATCGGTTCAGATTTAGATATAACTCCCATATATAGCTTTCGCCCGATTTACACTCATATGACCACAGAGCCCAAGTTTTTGCTCCGATTTAGTTGAAATTTTGCACAGGGAGTAGAATTAGCATTGTAGCTATGCGTGCCAAATTTGGTTGAAATCGGTTCAGATTTAGATATAGCTCCCATATATATGTTTTTCTGATTTCGACAAAAATGGTCAAAATACCAACATTTTCCTTGTAAAATCGCCACTGCTTAGTCGAAACGTTGTAAAAATGACTCTAAATTTCTTAAACTTCTAATACATATATATCGAGCGATAAATCATAAATAAACTTTTGCGAAGTTTCCTTAAAATTGCTTCAGATTTAAATGTTTTCCATATTTTTTTAGTAACATTGTGTTCCACCCTAGTGCATTAGCCGACATAAATTTTGAGTCTATAGATTTTGTAGAAGTCTATTAACTTCTGTCCAGATCGAGTGATATTTAAATGTATGTAAAGGGTGATTCTTTTGAGGTTAGGATTTTCATGCATTAGTATTTGACAGATCACGTGGGATTTCAGACATGGTGTCAAAGAGAAAGATGCTCAGTTTGCTTTGACATTTCATCATGAATAGACTTACTAACGAGCCACAACGTCGAATTTTCAGTGAATGGGCCCTAGAAAAGTTGGCAGAAAATCCGCTTTTTTATCGACAAATTTTGTTCAGCGATGAGGCTCATTTCTGGTTGAATGGCTACGTAAATAAGCAAAATTGCCGCATTTGGAGTGAAGAGCAACCAGAAGCCGTTCAAGAACTGCCCATGCATCCCGAAAAATGCACTGTTTGGTGTGGTTTGTACGCTGGTGGAATCATTGGACCGTATTTTTTCAAAGATGCTGTTGGACGCAACGTTACGGTGAATGGCGATCGCTATCGTTCGATGCTAACAAACTTTTTGTTGCCAAAAATGGAAGAACTGAACTTGGTTGACATGTGGTTTCAACAAGATGGCGCTACATGCCACACAGCTCGCGATTCTATGGCCATTTTGAGGGAAAACTTCGGAGAACAATTCATCTCAAGAAATGGACCGGTAAGTTGGCCACCAAGATCATGCGATTTGACGCCTTTAGACTATTTTTTGTGGGGCTACGTCAAGTCTAAAGTCTACAGAAATAAGCCAGCAACTATTCCAGCTTTGGAAGACAACATTTCCGAAGAAATTCGGGCTATTCCGGCCGAAATGCTCGAAAAAGTTGCCCAAAATTGGACTTTCCGAATGGACCACCTAAGACGCAGCCGCGGTCAACATTTAAATGAAATTATCTTCAAAAAGTAAATGTCATGGACCAATCTAACGTTTCAAATAAAGAACCGATGAGATTTTGCAAATTTTATGCGTTTTTTTAAAAAAAAAAGTTATCAAGCTCTTAACAAATCACCCTTTATTTGGGACAAACCTTTATATATAGTCCTCAACACATTTGACGGATGTGATATGGTATCGAAAATTTAGATCTACAAAGTGGTGCAGGGTATAATATAGTCGGCCCCGCCCGACTTTAGACTTTCCTTACTTGTTTTTATAATAAATTTTGTCAAAATTTCAATTATATACAACATTTTGTCAACATTTCATTTCTATAGGAAATTTTCACAAAATTTCATTTCTGTAGGAAATTTTGTCAAAATTTCATATCTATAGAAAAATTTTTCAAAATTTCATTTTTATATGAAATTTTGTCAAAATTTCATTTCTATAAGAAATTTTGCCAAATTTTATTTTTATACGAAATTTTGTCAAAATTTAATCTCTATAGGGAATATTGTCAAAATTTCATTTATACATTATACATTCATATATCATTATATATTTTATCAACGTTTAATTTCTATAGGAAATTTTGCCAAAATGTCATTAATATAGGAAAATTTACCAACTTTTATTTTTCATTTCTATAGGAAAATTTGTCAAAATGTCATTTCTATAGGAAATTTAATAAACATTTCATTTCGGTAAGATTTTTTTTTTTAAATTTAATTTCTATAGGAAATTTTCTCAACATTTCATTTCTATAGGAGAATTTGTTAAAATTTAATTTCTAAAGAAAAATTTGTTAACATTTCATTCCTTTAGGAATTGCTATTTTAAATTTTGTAAAAATTTCATTTCTATAAGATTTTTTTTTTAATTTCATTTGTATGCGTTTTTTTGTTTTTAATTTAATTTCTATAGCAAATTTTGTCCAAATATCATTGAGGAGTTGGTTGGCCCTTTGGTTTAAAGTTAATCTACTGTGGTATTTGCTGAAATATAGATGCTTGAGTATTTGAGGTAACATCATAACCTAATATTACCTAAACTATTTTTTTTTGTATATTATAGATAGTCTATACCATTAAACATTAAAAACCAAATAAAGATCCTAACAGCCAACCATCCGAGCAATAAAAAAACAAACAAACAACAGCCGCAGTCATGATCACTCAGCTGTCAGATGATATTGGGGAGCCGCGAAAAGATATTAACCTTTGAGTGATTAAAAGCCTTTTGAATGGGAAAAAGGAGGGGTGGAATATAATGGGGTGTCTTCATTTCTCACAAACATTGTTGCCTGTATAGTTTTACCTCTTGTCCTTAAAAATCTTCAATTTATATAAAAAATGCACCAATGCATTTCTGACATCTTTTTATAAAACAGAAAACAACAAACTTTTACATTGCCGATTTACTTTTATTTTAATTCATAAGAATTTGTTGATTTTATTTCTATAGAAAATTTTTCAAAATTGTATTTCTATAGAAAATATTTCAAAATTTTATTTCTATAGAAAATTTTTGGAGAAGAATATTTTGCAAAATCTACCAAAACATCAAGAATTCTACGAATCTACCAAACAGTAAAAAATTTACCATTTCTGGTAGAATTCTGATAACTGAGGCAACCGTGTCGTCGCCTTACATTTCTGGCCCCATTTTATTTGAGTTTTGGGGGTTATTTTGCTGGGACCAATTTTCATACCGCCTGCAATGGGTATTTGAAAAATAGTGACTAAAATGAGCGTTGCAGTTGTTGTTCTGCTCGAAATTCTTTGTGTGTATCAGCGTTGCCAGAATTGTTTCACCAAAAACCGCTAGATTTGCCCAAAAAAATAGCTAAAAAAAGCTAAAAAAAATAGCTAGAAAAAAAGCTAAATTTTTTTGTATCAAAAGTCACATATTTGATTGAAATTTAACAAACTTAAAGGCTTTATTTCACTTACAATGCATATTATTTTCATTTTAGTTCCACTTCTGTGAGACTGTAACAATATCTAAGGCATATTAGCTCTGTTTGCGTATTCGATACATTTTGATCACTATCACAAATTTTTTACTGGAAGTCCTTCGTTTTGTGGGAGCTACCTTCCCAACACCTCTATTTTATTTACTTGTTATTTTAAAATAATAAATGATCTAAGCATGCTTTGGATGTGGTAAAAAAATGATTTGTCATTTTTTTAAATAAAATTTTAGTTTGGATTTGAAATTGTGAAAAATTCGAAATACATTACTTTTATTTAAATTGTAGAAAATACTATCAAAGTGCCTATCAAAGTGCTTTAAAAACGTGCTAACGCCAACTTAAATTTCCAAATTCAGACTCGACTTCAAGTAGAAATTATTGTATATATACGTTTTTAAAATAAAGTGTTGAAAAACATCTTCTATTTTTGAACGCTATTTTGGTTTGTGGTTAAGATGCAAAAACTCCTCACATTTAAAGACTATTTCATTAATTCGTCCTTCTTTCATGAAAACATACCCATTTTTAAGTTGAATCGCTTAATTATAAGGACAAAACGACTTTATCGTCTTTTGGACAAGGAAAACAGTTTATATAAAAGAAATTCACAAATGCTATTATAACCAAAATTCGCGTTCGTATTTTAAGGAGGCGACAATATTTTTCAGTGCACAAAGCTATTCACATCTACTATTTTAATTTAGTAATATCGTAATAACTTTAGAATATTATAATAACATAAAAAGGATAAACGAGTCAAATGATAATATTCCCAATAATTTACTGACAGTTTATCTAACAAATTTGTATGGTAATAGTAGATTTAAAGTTTACGATAACTTTTATGTATATAATGAAAAAACTTTACAACAAGGTGTATTTGCTACAAAAATGCCCGCATAATGGCTGGACTCAACTGTGCTTTGAAATATGTGGAAACCCTTATACTTGCAGCAAGGCTTAGATAAAAACGACGATTTATCCATATTTCAATAGAAACATGTCGAAAATAAAAAAAGCCAAAAATAGCTAAAAGGGTAATGAAAAAAAGCCAGAAAAAAAGCTAAAAGCTAAATGCATTTTTTTCCCGCTAAACGTCTTCAAAAAAAGCCAAATCTAGCGGGAAAAAAGCTAAATTGGCAACGCTGGTGTGTATTCTCTTCTGTATGTGTCCGACTTTAGATTTTCAGTGTATTTATGCTTTTATTCAGTAGATTTCACGTGAAAGTGAATGTTTTACCTGAATGATACGATGCCAAAAAAAAAAAAAAGAAAAACAAAAACATAGATTTTCTTTGTGTGTGTGTTCATGGCAATGTAGCCCGTGCCGACCCAACAACAGTCCAAGAAATGTACCATGCGATAGGAAAAACCAAAAACCACCGGGATGCATTGACAGCGCAACCTGGCCGTGTTTTTTGGCGCTATGGGAAATGAGAGGAGAGCAAGCGAATTGCATCTTCCCGAAAATCTATTCCTGTTCACGCATATGCAGTCACAAATCAGAATTTCGTCGAAGCGTTCATTCATTCAAGTGCATCGAGCGTGAAGAGTGAACTTATGTTGGATGGGTACATTCAACACTTGGTACGCCGCCTGCCAACCCACCTTCAAACCATCTCCTTGCACTGCTCTTAGAGATTTTCTTATTTGTGTGTGTGTGTTTGATTTTATTTACGTTTGTTTGTTGGCATTCATTTTTCCCAGTCGAAATTGTTGTTGCTCCTGCAGAGTTGTTGTTGTTGTTGGTTATTATAGAATATTTTCCCTTTCGGTTGTGATGATGCTACGCTGAATATTGCCTTCCTTGGTTATAGAGGTACACCTCAAAATATTCGGTAATGTCGGGATTGTATTGTCCGTCTTTCCCTCTATATACGTTTATTTGTTTTGGCTCATTGCAATAAGCAATTATTTCTAATGCATATTGGGGTGGTTCGCAAATGAGATGCTCACAATTAATATCCCCGATGTAGGATATAAAATCCAAAATTGACTTTTCATCATAGCCAAAATTGGTTAATTCACTTTTAATGCCGTCAAAATCGTAATATCTCAGTAATGTTGGTGACATTTCTGAGTGATTCAAAGCTTCTCTAAGCGGTTTCACCGTAACGTGAAACACCGTTCGGACTCGGTTATAAGAATGAGGTTCCTTGTTAATGGGCTTAACATAGAATCGGTCAGCACTCATTGATAAGAGAGAAGTTTACCACTGTGGTGTCACAATGGACTTAATAGTATAAGTGAATCCGACATATTGGGCAGCCATGGTAGATTTTCTATCGACAGTTTGGTGAAAATTTTATTTCTATAGAATATTTTCTCAAAATTTTATCAAAATCATATTTCTATAAAAAATTTTGTCAAAATTTTATTTCTATAGAAAATTTTGTCAAAATTTTATTTCTATAGAAAATTTTGTCAAAATATTATTTCTATAGAAAATTTTGTCAAAATTTTATTTCTATAGAAAATTTTGTCAAAATTTTATTTCTATAGAAAATTTTGTGAAAATTTTAATTCTATAGAAAATTTTTTCAAAATTTTATTTATATAGAAAATTTTTGTCAAAATTTTATTTCTATACAAAATTTTAATTCTATAGAAAATTTTGGCAAAATTTTATTTCTATCGAAATTTTTCACAAAATTTTATTTCTATAAAAAACTTTGTCAAAACTTAATTTCTATAGAAAATTTTGTCAAAATTTTAATTCTATAAAGAATTTGGCAAAATTTTATTTCTACCGAAATTTTTCGCAAAATTTTATTTCTATAAAAAATGTCAAAATTTTATTTCCATAGAAAATGTTGTCAATATTTTATTTCTATAAGAAAATTTGCCCAAATTTTATTTCTATGGAAAATTTTCTCAAAGTTTTATTTCTATGGAAAATTTTCTCAAAATTTTATTTCTATAGAACATTTTGTTAAAATTTTATTTCTATAGAAAATTTTGTCAAAATCTTATTTCTAAAGAAAATTTTCTCAAAATTTTAATTCTATAGAAAATGTTGCCAAAATTTTATTTCTATAGAAAATTTTCTCATAATTTTATTGCTATAAAAAGTTTTGTCAAAATTTTGTGCCATAAAAAAGTTTTGTTAATATTTTAGTTCTATGAAAAATTTTCTCAACATTTTATTTCTATAGAAAATTTTCCAAAAATTTTATTTCCATAGAAAATGTTGTCAAAATTTGATTTCTATGGACAATTTTGCCAAAATTTTATTTTTATAAGAAAATTTTTCAAAATTTTATTTCTACCGAAATTTTTCACAAAATTTTATTTATATAGAAAATTTTGTCAATATCTTATTTCTATAGAAAATTTTCTCAAAATTTTAATTCTATAGAAAATGTTGTCAAAATTTTATTTCTATAGAAGATTTTGTCAAAATTTTATTTATATAAAAAGTTTTGAAGAATTGAATTGCCATAAAAAAGTTTAGTTATATGGAAAATTTTCTCAAAATTTTCCTTCTATGGAAAATGTCGAAATCTTATTTCTATAGCAAATTTTACCAAAATTTTATTTCTATAGAAAATTTTGTCAACATTTTATTTCTATAGAAAATTTTATCAAAATCTTATTTTTATAGAAAATTTTGTCAAAATCTTATTCCTATAGAAAATTTTGTCAAAATTTTAATTCTATAGAAAATTTTGCCACAATTTTATTTCTATAGAAAATTTTGTCAAAATTTTATTCCCACCGAAATTTTCTCAAAATTTCATTTCTATGGAAAATTTTCTCGAAATATTATTTCTATAAAAAATTTTCTCAAAATTTTAATTCTATAGAAAATGTTGCCAAAATTTATTTCTATAGAAAATTTTCTCAAAATTTTATTGATATAAAAAGTTTTGTCAAAATTTTATTGCCATAAAAAAGTTTTGTCAATATTTTAGTTCTATGAAAAATTTTCTCAACATTTTATTTCTATAGAAAATTTTCCAAAAATTTTATTTCTATAGAAAATGTTGTCAAAATTTGATTTCTATGGACAATTTTGCCAAAATTTTATGTTTATAAGAAAATTTTTTAAAATGTTATTTCTACCAAAATTTTTCACAAAATTTTATTTATATAGAAAATTTAATCAAAATTTTATTTCTATGGAAAATTTTTTCAAAGTTTTATTTCTATGGAAAATTTTCTCAAAATTTTATTTCTATGGAAAATTTTGTCAACATTTTATTTCTATAGAACATTTTGCTGAAATTTTGTTTTTATAGAAAATTTTGTCAATATCTTATTTCTATAGAAAATTTTCTCAAAATTTTAATTCTATAGAAAATGTTGTTAAAATTTTATTTCTATAGAAGATTTTGTCAAAATTTTATTATAGAATATTTTCCCTTTCGGTTGTGATGATGCTACGCTGAATATTGCCTTCCTTGGTTATAGAGGTACACCTCAAAATATTCGGTAATGTCGGGATTGTATTGTCCGTCTTTCCCTCTATATACGTTTATTTGTTTTGGCTCATTGCAATAAGCAATTATTTCTAATGTATATTGGGGTGGTTCGAAAATGAGATGCCCTAAATGAATATCCCTGATGTAGGATGTAAAATCCAAAATTGACTATTCATCATAGCCAAAATTGGTTAATTCACTTTTATGCCGTCAAAATCGTAATATCTCAGTAATGTTGGTGACATTTCTGAGGGATTCAAAGCTTCTCTAAGCGATTTCACCGTAACGTGAAAAACCGTTCGGTTATAAAAATGAGGTTCCGCACTCATTGATAAGAGAGAAGTTTACCACTGTGGTGTCACAATGGACTGAATAGTATAAGTGAATCCGACATATTGGGCAGCCATGGTAGATTTTCTATCGATAGTTTGGTGAAAATTTTATTTCTATAGAAAATTTTGTCAAAATCTTATTTCTTTCAAAAATTTTGTCAAAATCTTATTTCTTTCGAAAATTTTTTCAAAATGTTATTTCTACCGAAATTTTTCACAAAATTTTATTTATATAGAAAATTTAATCAAAATTTTATTTCTATGGAAAATTTTTTCAAAGTTTTATTTCTATGGAAAATTTTCTCAAAATTTTATTTCTATGGAAAATTTTGTCAACATTTTATTTCTATAGAACATTTTGCTGAAATTTTGTTTTTATAGAAAATTTTGTCAATATCTTATTTCTATAGAAAATTTTCTCAAAATTTTAATTCTATAGAAAATGTTGTCAAAATTTTATTTCTATAGAAGATTTTGTCAAAATTTTATTTATATAAAAAGTTTTGACGAAATTTTATTGCCATAAAAAAGTTTAGTTATATGGAAAATGTCGAAATCTTATTTCTATAGCAAATTTTACCAAAATTTTATTTCTATAGAAAATTTTGTCAAAATTTTATTTCTATAGAAAATTTTATCAAAATCTTATTTTTATAGAAAATTTTGTCAAAATCTTATTCCTATTGAAAATTTTGTCAAAATTTTAATTCTATAGAAAATTTTGCCAAAATTTTATTTCTATAGAAAATTTTGTCATAATTTTATTCCCATCGAAATTTTCTCAAAATTTCATTTCTATGGAAAATTTTCTCAAAATATTATTTCTATAGAAATTTTTCTCAAAACTTTATTTCTGTGGAAAATTTAATGAAAATTTTATTTCTATAGAAAATTTTCTCAAAATTTTATTTCTATGGAAAATGTTATCAAATTTTTTTTTCTATAGAAAATTTTGTTAATTTTATTTCTATAAGAAAATTTGTCAAAATTTTATTCCTACCGAAAATTTTTTCAAAATTTAATTTCTTGGAAAATTTTCTCCAAATTTTATTTCTATGGAAGATATTCTCAAAATTTTATTTCTATAGAAAATTTTATCAAAATCTTATTTTTATAGAAAATTTTGTCAAAATCTTATTCCTATAGAAAATTTGGTCAAAATTTTATTTCTATAGAAAATTTTGTTAAAATTTTATTTCTAAAAATTAAAATTAAAAAATTAAAATTTTCATTAAAAAATTTTGTCAAAATTTTATTTCTATAGAAAATTTAGTCAAAATTTTATTTCTTTAGAAAATTTTGTCAAAATTTTATTTCAATAGAATATTTTAATTAAACGATCAAGTTAATATATTGTGACGAATTTGATAATTATAGACATAAGTTTATTTAAATTAGTTTCCGTTAATTTAAAATTTCAAATTGTAACGATAAAATTTCGCTATCACTTCTTGGAATCATCTATTCATTTTCTAGTATTTTCCTGAATTTCTTTTATGTTCTTTTGTTTGCTTACCGAAATGTTAGTTCTTACTCTCTCATAGAATAACAACCCCTTTGCTTTGTTATTTTGCTTTCTCATTTCATCTCATTGTCTATTGTCATTGTTGTTGTAGTAATGCGAGCATATATCTATGTGAGTGTGTATGTGTTTGGCAGCCACCAGACGAATAACTTAATGGTCGTAGATCCTTCTCGCCTTGTCTAAGAATGTTATGGCGTTGCCAGAATATTGTAGTGCTACCAGAATGTTCTCGTATTGCCACACCGTCATATATAAAAGCGCTCACATGCTGCTAACGAGTCAGTCTTAATTAAAGCGTCAAACGAATAACTTCAGTGTGAACGAATTGTAAAGTGTGAAGTCATAGTAAATAAATTGTAGATTGTCGTTATTTAAAAGAACTGTGTTTTAATTGTCGGGTAATTAAAAACGCCTCAATATAAAAACGTAACAATTGGTGTCGGAAGTGAAATAACGAAAAAAAATCTACAATGAAGTTTAATGAGCTTCGTGTGGAAGACTTAAAAAAGGAATTGAGCAAACTGGAGCTGCCGACAACAGGCAATAAGGCCCAGCTTCAAAAGCGTCTACTGGAAGAGTTTGAACGGCGTAATATGGACATTGCGACGCATGAGTTTGATTATAAGGAAGACATTGATGAATCAATACTCGTCAATACAAGCAGTGTAGAAACTCCATCTGTGGCTTCGAGTGTTGTGGATTACACATCAATGCTCAATGTTTTGAGCAAAATGATGGAAGAAAACTCTAGAAAAATCATGGATGAGAATTCTAGAAAAATGGAAGAAAATTCTAGAAAATTGCTGAAAGAAAATGCCCTACAAATGGAAACAAATTCTAGAAAATTGGAAGAAAAATTCGACGAAAATTCTAGAATTCTCAACGAAAAATTACAACAAATTTCTGAAGGCATGGAGAAACGTGTGGACCATATAGAAAATCAAATTGTGGAATTGGATAAGAAAGTTCTTTCCGTGGATGAGAAAATTATGGTTCATGATGAGAAGTTTCTGCACATCGAGAAAAAAATGTCAGAGCTGGAAATTAAAGGTGGTCCAGTGCGCGTCATCGAGGGCTCAAAAATCAAAACTCCTGTTTTCGATGGCTCAACGTCATTTGATGTCTTCAAATTTCAATTCGAAATGGTTGCTTGTAGAAATTTGTGGAATGACGATGATAAAGCAATTGAACTTCTATTGGCATTAAAGGGCAATGCTGCTGATGTGATACAAAGCATTCCCGCTGCTTCTAGAAATAACTATAATGAAGTAATAGCGGCACTTCAACGCAAGTATGGTGGAGAGCACAAGCAGGACATCTTCAGAATGGAATTGAGAGGAAGAATCCAGAAATCGAATGAAACCCTACAAGATTTCGCAACAGAAGTTGAGCGGCTAGTGCTTTTGACATACCCAGGTGAGAGTCATCCTCTTGTGGACCGCATCAAGATTGAAACCTTCGTCAATGGAATTCGAGACCCAGATATAAAATGTGCAACATATGCGTCACAAAAGGCTACATTCGCTGAAACAGTAACATTCGCACTTGCACAGGAGACTGCGAGATTGCTAGCGCGGCCTCAAATTCACAAGGTACGTAAAGTAGAGACAGAGTGTGATGAATCAAAGTCCGTTATTGAGTCGATGAAAGAGGCCATGAAGCAGGCAATGCAAGAAATGAAGCAAGAGGCAAATAAATCCCGGATCAAATGCTATAACTGTGATAAGCCGGGACATCTAGCTCGAGAATGCAAAGCACGACGCAAACGGTCAAGGTCCACATCACCATCTCCATTAAACAATAGCCATAAGAAGGTGACCCCACAGTCAAGTGAGTCACCTTTAAACTAAATCGAGCTAGTTCAGCGGGGCAAGAGCTGGCTCCCACAGACGATGGCCCCACCATCTCCATAGCAATAGTTCAACAGAAAAACAACAATTTAACTATTGCGGGTGTTATTAATGGCGACAAGCGTACTTTGACTTTGGATACTGGTGCATCAAAGTCTATCATTAGATCTGATTTAGTAAAAGGAAAAGTTACACCACTGATTGGAGTCAAGCTACGCACGGCTACAGGGGAACCCGCAACCGTATATGGAAAGGTCACCGTAAAATTAACTATTGCTAACAAATCCGTTACTTATGATTTCATTGTGGCCGATATAGTAGACGAAGTTATAATTGGAGCGGATTTCATGATTGCTTTTGGTCTCAATCTGGATATGAAGCGTCGTGTAATGACATGGTGCGATACCGAAATAACGGTAAACGTGGGATACGACGAGAATACACCTGTCAGACGTTTGACAACGAGCCAGTCAGAGTCTATACCACCGAATGCCGAAGCAATTATATGGGTTTCTATGGATGGAGATTGTGAAGTCGGCCAATTGTGGGTTGTTGAACCAGCAGAAAACAAAAGCAACAACATCTTGATAGCAAATGCCCTGGTAACAACGAACGAAGAGAGACTAATACCAGTCCGTGTCTTGAACTTGTCTGACAATCATGAGCAAATTGTAAAATTTTCTGATATTGGAAAATGTACACCAGCCGAGGCAATAGTCAATTTGGAAGGCAACTCATCAAAGACACATGGAGCAGTGAGAAAACATCTAGAAGGGTATTTCGAGGCTTGGACACGTCATCTATCGCCGTCAGAGAGAAATAAAGCCAAGCAATTGTTGTGGAAAAACGCCTCTGCTTTTGCTTCTGAAAAGGGAAATCAAGGAAGAACATCTGTAGTGAAACATGAAATTAAAACCGCAGAAGAAAGGCCCATAAAACAGGCACCACGAAGTGTTCCCCTGGCAAAAAGAGACGACCCAATAAACACAGGATGAGCGTTTTTCAAATGCAACAACTTTTCAGTTTGAGGGTAACTATAATTATCAACATAAATTCAACTTGACTTGAAACAGCTCATATTCAATACATCTTCAAATTGTTTGCGAATTACTTCCATTTTGCCAAAATGTTGACGAAATCTTTGAAAAGGGGTTGAAGATAATATGAGAAAACTTTGACAAAACACTACCCTAAAATGCAACGAAAAAACCATGTGGTTTTCAATACTTGTTTGTGCAACGAAGTTCGTGGTCAATTGAAAGAAATAAAAAACATTTTAGACAAAAAACTGAATTTACTCCAAATAGTTTCTAATAATACGTAAGTGAAAATAAAAAAATGATATGAAACTTTAAGGAAGACACTAAATTATATCTCTTTGCCGAAAACTAAAATTATGGATTCTACGTTCTTTAAAACATTAAAAAACTGACCGATGAAAAAATGTTGGACAAGTAACTGGAACTGCTTCAAATAGTTTATAATAATTGGTAAGTCAATATGAAAAATTAAATCAACACTTTAGAGAAGTCACTAAATTTAAATCTCATTCCAGAAAACTAAAATATTTGGATGCTGCATTCTTGGAAACATTAAGAGGTTGACCAATGAAAAATGATGGTGGCTTATCGAAAAGAGAAAGTTTCCATAAATCAAAGTACACAGAAAAAAAAGTGTCTCGTAAATCTAAGAAGATTTTTACAATAATTTATTACAAGAATTTTCCAGAATTTTAGTTCATTTTTCGTATCTTTAACGAAAATTAACTACTCGAAAGGAAATTTTACAAATTTTAAGTAGCAATCGTTTAGTTCATAGCCTACAAAATACGATGGAAATTTCCTTAAAAATTTTCTTAACTGGTAGTTAAAAATTCTTTCGTCATACTATAAAACTACTTATGAAATGTAAAAGACTTTCTAAATAATAAGTGTAATTTACTATAAAGAGTTTTTGTATGAGAAAATATTTTTTTACGAAAATTTAACTTGAAAGCGAATAGCAATTTCTTACTGGCAATTCCTATAGTTAATAATAGTTGGTACAACATTTCTCAATGAAATATTTTTAGTTCACATGTAATTAAATTTATAGACATTTTCGTCAAAAATGGGTAGATATCATTTCATGAAGTTTTTGCTAATTTTAAGTTAAACGTTTCATCGTTCTTATACTGATATGCATTTAAGAGTATTGTTTTTAGAGTAAATTGTGGACAGATGCGATGAACTAATGCATAGTACAGAGATCTTTCTCGTCAAAGTGGAATATGTTTAATGTAAAGATGATGTTACTTGAAATTTTTTTGAGAGTGAGAGCATGCAATGCAATAATGAGAAATGGTAGCGAGTGATGGAGATGTTGTGTATATCTGAGCGTGGGGTTGTTTTTATTTTTGTTCTTTCAGTGGTTTGTGTGTGTGTGTGTGTGTGTGTTTATTATTCGCGAATGGATTATTTGTCTGGATTGTTGTTTTCAATGGAGGCACATGTGTTTTTGTTGTTGTAGAAATGTTTTGGTTTTGCTTGGTTTTGTTTGGCATGCTTCAGTTGTATAGTTGGCGTTGGCGTGGGCTGTTGCACCTTTTTAGCAAGTATGTAACAAGGGAATATAAAGGTATGGAATATTTTATTTTTTTGAGACATATATTGGTGTTTGTTTACTAAAACTTTTAAATTAAAGTTATTAATATTTTAGCGATGAGATGTACGATGGGGAAGTGATGATCGGTAGCTTTGAAAAAAGTTATTAAGAATGTTCAATATTTAGGAAAACATGCTGAAATGGAAAGTATATTGAATTTGTTTTATCTAATTAAATTTTTATTATTCAATGTAAAAAATAAATATTCAATTTCAGAGTAACTCCAGATGAATTTGGAAAATTGTTTGATACACCTCAGCGTATAGTTTAATCATAAATAGGTAAGTGTTCTTTTTTCAATGTGATTTTCTTTTAAAAAATAATATTCTTTATGTATATTATTATTTGCTAATTATTATTATTATTTTTTTTAACCTCATGAAACTCATGTTTTTCTTTGTTGTAAAAAAATATTTAATTTAAGAGCAACCCCAGATGGATTCGGGCAAATTTTTATATTTCTCCTCAGCGTATAATTTAATAGAGAAGTGGTAAGTTTTCTTTTAAAAATTGGCTTTCTTTTCACTAGAATATTTAAATTTTTATGACCTTTTTATTATCAAAATTACAGGTTTTTAATACCTTATTTTAGTATTACTTTAATCAAATATTTTTGGAAATCAATTTAATATTTTTAATGTAAAAAACAAATATTTAATTTCAGAATAACAATTTGGAAACATTTTTATGAATTGGTAAGCTTTCTTTAACATTCTTTTAACCAGATTATTTAGTTTTTTTATGCATATTATTTTTAATTAGATTTTTTGGAAACCAATTTAATGTTTTCTATTTAATGTAAAAAATAAATATTTAATTTCAGAGTAACCTCAAATGAATTTCGATAACTTTTTAACCTCAGCGTACAATGTAATAGAGAATTGGTAAGTTTTATATTAAAACTTTGGCTTTCTTTTAACAAGAATATTTAATGTTTTATGTCCTTCACATCGATAACAACACAATTTTATGAGTTAATATATTACTTAATTCATTATTTCTCTAATTGTTTCAGGTACAAATTTTATGAGGTACGTTTATCTAAGAAAAGTTGAATTCCTTACACCATTTAATAAAATGCCCCCAAATTTGGTAAGTTACAAGCTAATTTAAAGAGATTAAAAATTATAGTTTATTACATGTTAATTTTTAACAATTTTCATTACTCCTTCCATTTTTTTTCAGCAAGATATGTGAATATACTAACGATGAATAAAAAACTAAGGAAAAGTCAAAATGTCCAAATAGCGAGTTAAAATAAACTACTTTCTTGTTCCACGTGGTCATAATTTTTATTCACAAAAACATTGTATTAAGAACTCTCATCATAAGTTTTTATAATAAAGTACTTTTGCTTAAAGAAAGTTGAATTTTAATGTATGAAAATTTTCATAATAGTAAAACGGGTTGTTGTTCCTTTAATTATTTAATTTCTTTGTACTGTGGAATGATTGATTTAAAAATAGTTTAGTCGTCGACATTTTAAGGAGACTGTTAACCACTTTTTATTATCGGTTTTCCCAAAAAATAAGCAGGTAAACCAAAATAATACTGACTTTTTAACTTGGTAGGGGTATATAAATCTTATGGTGTTGTAAAAATGAACTAAAATACAATGTTATAGATTAACTAAAATTTAAGAGAATTATAAACTAGACAAGTTGAAAAAAATCTTAAGGGCTAAATCATGGTCAATATTACTACAGTTTAGTTCATTTTGCAATGGAAAAGGGTTCACTGTTTTTTCAGTGTACAATGAATTAAACTTGGTATTTATGCTTTTCCATATCAACTACTGGGTGATAATTCGCATCACGCCTATAGTTTAATTTACATCGCATCATCGGTTTAATTTGATATTTTGTGAATTGAAATTGCTGGAAATTTATTCTAACTCTCTAGTCATCAAGTTCCTTGCTAATTTCCCGAATTTTAATGAGTTTTACAAGAATTTTGTGACACCAACGTTCTTGAGGAATTTTGTGGGTTTCAATACATTTTGTGCCACGAAGTACGTGGTCAGTTATTTTTATTGACATAAAACTGAAATTAATCCAAAACGGTAATTATAATTGGTAAGTCAAAATAAAAAGTGAAATGAAAACGTAATGGAAATCACAAAACTCGATTGTTTTGCAGAAAACTAAAATCATTGGATATTATATTCTTGGAAGATGTTGACCGGTGAAAAAATGATGAAGGAAACAACAAAGAAAAGATTCCAGAAAACTTGCAAAGTGCAACAGTTCCTAAATCAAGAACTTCTGGATGAAAATGTGCATTACATCAATTTACATTCCGTCATCAGTTTGATATTTTGTGAATTCCTCTTGATGGAATCTATTCTAACACGCAGGCCAGCAAGTTCCTCGATAGTAATTATTTGAAATTGTCAGCATATTAATTAATAATTAATTAATTAATAGTTATGTGACACCAACATTATGGGGGAAATTATACATGAAAAATGTTTAAGTTATTTAAAGTTGTATTGATAGTTTTAGTTATTAATACCTTTAATAAGATAATTATGTTTTGATTGGTATTATAACATATTATTATTTTTTTTTTATATTGTTAATGTTATTTTTAATATTATTATATTTTTAACGAAAAAAATTAATAAAATGTACAAAATCACTAGAAATTTAGTGTGGACTTTCAGTAAGAACTGGGATTGACTTTCATGCAAATTGTGGTTAGAAAATATTTGCAGCAATATTAGTTTTTAATTTGTCTCACATTGAAAACTGTTTGAGAAATTATTGAGTAGCAATGCATTTCAATTTGAGGATTACAATTGAGAGAATATTGCTATTGTGTTGAATTTTACTGTTGAGGGTAATGTCTGTTTTTTGTTGAGAACGCGATTTTCTCAACAATTTCTCAACTTGAATATTACCCTAATCCTTTGAAAAAATGTTTGAAAAATTATTGCATTTTAGTATTTTTCAAACGTTTGTGTTTATTGGGGAAGTTCAAAAGCTCATAAAGGAAATGGCGGAGAGTGGAGTGATCGAGCCATCATCAAGTCCTTGGTGTTCCCCAGTTGTGCTGGTCAAAAAGAAAGATGGAAGTACCCGATTCTGCGTGGACTACAGAAAACTAAATGATGTCACCAAAAAGGACAGTTATCCGCTTCCACGCATTGATGACACGTTGGACACACTAGCCGGAACAACATGGTTTTCTACGCTTGATTTGCAGAGTGGATATTGGCAAGTAGAGATCGCCGAGAAAGACAAGGAAAAGACGGCTTTTGGCGTTAATGGCGGTCTCTGGCAATTCAATGTAATGCCGTTCGGGCTCTGCAACGCTCCAGCTACCTTCGAAAGATTGATGGAGCGGGTACTGAAGGGGTTGCACTGGAAGTCGTGCTTGATATACTTGGACGACATCATAGTGATGGGCAAAACATTTGACGAGCACCTTAAGAACTTGAAAGACGTTATCCAGCAATTGTCAGCCGCTGGTCTACGCCTTAACGCAAAGAAATGCTCCCTTTTCCAGCGAGAAGTTAAATACCTGGGTCATCATGTGACTGCAGAGGGCATATCCACCGATGAAGACAAAATCCAAGCTGTCAGAGATTGGCCACGACCCGGAAATCTCCACGAATTAAGAAGTTTCCTTGGGTTATGTACATATTACCGACGATTCGTCCCAAACTTCGCCAGCATCGCCGCTAGTCTCCATAAATTGACGCAAAAAGGTCAGAAGTTCCAGTGGAGCGACGAACAGGAGGATTCATTCCAACATTTAAAAGAACTTTTATGTTCAGCTCCTGTTCTAGCGTATCCTATTCCGGGCGAAAAATTTGTTTTGGATACAGATGCTAGCGCGCATGGTATTGGAGGTGTGCTATCCCAACAGATAGACGGCAAGGAGAAGGTCATCGGATATTTCAGCCGAACGTTGTCCAAGCCCGAAAAGAACTACTGTGTAACGCGACGAGAGCTGCTAGCCGTCATAGAGAGTGTAAAACATTATCATAAATATTTGTATGGACAACATTTCTTGCTAAGGACTGATCACTCAGCTCTACGATGGTTGCTTCAATTCAAGAATGCGGAAGCTCAACTGGCACGTTGGATCGAGAGGCTCCAGAGCTATGATTTCAGTATCGAGCATAGAAAAGGTGGAAAACACGGTAACGCTGACGCTTTGTCACGTCGACCTTGCAGTATAGAATGCAAGCACTGCTCGAAAGCTGAACATAAGGAGGAGATTGTTGATATTCGGCTGTTACACATCGAATCTGGAGTGGACTGGCCAACAGAACAGCGTAAAGATCCCATTTTGAACAAAATTATTTCGGCAAAGGAAGAGAACAAGAAGCCCAGTAAGAAAGACATCGCAGCCGAAAGTCCACTTATGAAATCATACTGGGCTCAATGGGATAGTTTAGTTCTAGCCAATGGATCCCTGCAACGTAAATGGGAAAGCGAAGATGGCAAGAGCAGCCGAAATTTGATCATCGTTCCAGATTCCAAAATAAGAGACGTTTTGGCGGAGTTCCATAATGGTCCCAGTGGAGGTCATCTGGGAATAACCAAAACCGCCGATAAAGTGAAGCAACGATTCTACTGGGTTGGATGCCAGAAATCAATTGCTGAATGGGTAGCCAATTGCGAGAAGTGCATGAAGGCGAAAGGTCCAACAAGGAAAAGTCGAGGTCCTATGCAAGAATATAGACCAGGAGCCCCGTTTGAAAGAATAGCAATGGACGTGGCAGGCCCTTTCCCAGTAAGTGATTCTGGAAACCGTTATGTCCTTGTGGTCATGGATTACTTCAGCAAATGGCCGGAGGTGTATGCAATTCCAAACCAAGAGGCAAAAACGATTGTGGATGTGGTCAACAAAAACTGGATATGTCGCTACGGTGTGCCGTCCGAGATTCACTCAGACCAGGGAAGAAATTTTGAATCGGCCATATTCAAAGAGATGTGTGAATCCCTTGGTATCAAGAAAACGAGGACTACACCATTACATCCACAATCCGATGGCATGGTAGAAAGGTTTAATCGCACTCTGGAAGAACATCTTCGAAAAGTAGTGGACAACGGCCAGAGGGACTGGGACGAGCATATACCAAAGTTTTTGCTGTCGTATAGATCTGCCATTCATGATTCCACCTCTCGAACACCGGCCAATGTTCTATTCGGAACTGAGTTGACGTTGCCTGGAGATCTGATATTCGGCGCTAAACCTAATGAGCTCGCCATGGAAGAAAACAGAAACGACATCCCAAACACTTTCGGTGAAGTTCACGAATCAGTGCGCAACAAAATAAAAATGGTCAGCAACAGAATGAAGGCGAGATACGATCGTGCTGTAAATACTAAGGGCTTCCAAGAAGAAGAATTGGTTCTGCTATTTAACCCGCAACGAAAGAAAGGATTGTGTCCTAAACTGCAAACACAGTGGGAAGGCCCATACAAAGTCATCAAGAGGATCAATGATGTTGTATACCGGATTCAGAAGGACGACAGCCCTAGATCAAAGATGAAAGTTGTACATCTGGAACGATTGGCTCCTTACGGAACAGGTTCTGTGCCTGTTCGGGACGAACAGGCTTAAGCGGGAGGCAGTGTGACGAATTTGATAATTATAGACATAAGTTTATTTAAATTAGTTTCCGTTAATTTAAAATTTCAAATTGTAACGATAAAATTTCGCTATCACTTCTTGGAATCATCTATTCATTTTCTAGTATTTTCCTGAATTTCTTTTATGTTCTTTTGTTTGCTTACCGAAATGTTAGTTCTTACTCTCTCATAGAATAACAACCCCTTTGCTTTGTTATTTTGCTTTCTCATTTCATCTCATTGTCTATTGTCATTGTTGTTGTAGTAATGCGAGCATATATCTATGTGAGTGTGTATGTGTTTGGCAGCCACCAGACGAATAACTTAATGGTCGTAGATCCTTCTAGCCTTGTCTAAGAATGTTATGGCGTTGCCAGAATATTGTAGAGCTACCAGAATGTTCTCGTATTGCCACACCGTCATATATAAAAGCGCTCACATGCTGCTAACGAGTCAGTCTTAATTAAAGCGTCAAACGAATAACTTCAGTGTGAACGAATTGTAAAGTGTGAAGTCATAGTAAATAAATTGTAGATTGTCGTTATTTAAAAGAACTGTGTTTTAATTGTCGGGTAATTAAAAACGCCTCAATATAAAAACGTAACAATATTCACTGCTTTGTGGATAACAATTATAATAATAGTTTGATGGATAGATGGGGTTGAATTAATATTGTAGAGATTATCTTTTAAATCTTCTCTATTGACATGGATTTAAAATGGAATGTAAATAGCAACCGTCTTAAAGATTATTCGTTATTTGAGAATTGACGACTGTCGGAGTTTCTACATATATTGGAAAAATTGTCATAGCGGATATCGTTCAAAACACATATATCCCTATATCTTTATACTACTTTTTTGTAACCAACACCATAGAATGGTGATGGGGGTGTAATAAGTTTGTCATTCCGTGTGTAACACATCATATATAATATATAACATAACATATCGACTTCCGACTATATAAAGTATATAAATATATTCTTGATCAGGGAGAAATTCTAAGACGATATAAGCATGTCCGTCTGTCCGTCGGTCTGTCTGTTATAATCACGCTACAGCCTTCAATAATGGCGCTATCGTCCTGAAATTTGTCACAGATTCGTTTTTTGGTTGCAGGCAGGTCAAGTTCGAAGATGGGCTATATCGGTCCAAGTTTTGATATAGTCCCCAAATAAACCGATTTCTCGATTTGGGGTCTTGGGATTATAAAAAAAACGTAGTTTTTGTCCAATTAGCCTGAAATTGAAAATCTAGAGGTACTTGAGGACCATAAAGAGGTGTGCCGAAAATGGTGCGCATCGGACCATGTTTTGGTATAGCCCCCATATAGACCGATCTCCCGATTTTGCTTCTTGGGCGTCTAGAAACTGTATTTTCTATCCGATTTGCCTGAAATTGAAAATCTAGAGGTATTTTAGGACCATAAAGAGGTGAGTCGAAAATGGTCCGTATCGGTCCATGTTTTGGTATAGCTCCTATATAGACTGATCTCCCGATTTTGACGAATGCCACTTCCATTCAGTGTTTTGGAATCCCGAATGAGTATTTTACACCGGAAATCATAAAGGCTTAACTTATCGCAATAAACAGACAGCCATGCTTAAAATAAGCAGTACAACTAGTATGGACGTAAACAATAATTTTGTAGGAGTACTGTAATATTAATTTAAATTAAATATTAAACACTGTTATACTAATTTTAATAATTTAATTTAAATACAAAAGATCACCGATTCCTACGAAAAAAAAATTTAATATATCTTAAAAAATACAGGTTTTTATTTAGAAATAAACCTTTTGATTTTAGTAGCGAATATAGATATTTTTACACTATACAGTTTTTGTTTACCAATGTTACTTTCATAAATATTATTTAACTTGCCACAATTGGTAGAATTCTACCAAAAATTGTAGATATTTTATTGTTTGGTAGATTGGTAGAGTTCTTCATATTTTGGTCGATTTTGCCAAATAGAGAATTTTGTCAAAATTTTATTTCTATAGAAAATTTTTTCAAAATTTTATTTCTATGGAACATTTTGTCAAAATTTTATTTCTATAGAAAATTTTGTCAAAATTTTATTTCTATAGAAAATTTTGTCAACATTTTATTTCTATAGAAAATTTTGTCAAAATTTTATTTCTACACCCAGAAAAAAGTGACCCCTTCTTTAAGTTAAAATGAACTCATTGTGAAGAAAGTTGAACTTCGTATAGCGCCAAAGACATTTTTATTTGTTTGAACGATGTGATTTTCGTAGAAATTAGGAATAATGTATTCCATATATTAGTTAACATTTTCCTATATTTATGTACCACTATACTACAGAATGAAAAAATTTAACTAATTTGAATTCATATATGGAATGATTTTATTGAAATTTTTTCATTCATTTGGACAAATCTTACACATTTGTGGTAAAACTTTTACTTCATAATTAGAACTGCTTACCTTCGTTTTTAAATACAATTTTATTTATTTCTATAAGCAACTTTATCTTCAATAAAAGACATGTTTTATTAATATATTGAATATATTTATTAAGAATCAACAGCATCGAATCTCTTTGAAATATTAGTTTATTATTCCACTATTTCCAATTTCCGTGTGATATTATCAACTGTAAAACGCACTTTTTCTTCTTCTTGTACTTTTCACTTTTAATAAGTTGCTGCTTAACGATTTTGTCCTCTTTTTACAATTTCAATACCTACAAATATAAAAAATCATAAAACATTTTTGTTCCAAAAGGTTAGCGTCACTGAATATTACCTGATAATTGAAGATTCCAAAATGAAGACAAATGAAAGGGTTGTTATTCTGCTGGTGTTTTCTTGCTTTATACACTATCACGAACATTGATAGATTTATTTTTAAAAACGAAAATTTTTCTCACTAATTTAAAATAACAAATATTTTATATATTTTATTTGTTATTTATTATATTATTTTACCATATTATTTTTTAACAATCTCTCCGTATACCAAAACAACGCGATTCCAACTAGAAAAAACAACCGACGCGCAAACATATCGATTACACCCACGCGCAAACACATCGATTACGATGACAGGTATCGATTACAGGTAGACAATAGAAATTTAGGAAAATTTCCTATATTCTAACAAGTGTGTTTCCTTAAGTTTTGATTGCATTGCATACTTCTTAGTACGAATGAACTAAAATATTTTTCTATGCCAAGTGTTGTTCGTATGTATGAAAAACTTTCTATTATAAAGGAAGTCGCAATTATCATTTTATAAGAAATTTTACTAATTTTGAGGAAACTTGGTTTTAGTTCGGTTTTTGTTTATTTTTACGAATGCTTTGTTATCGGTGAATAAAATTTTCTTTTTCAGTAGTAAATTCTTATACCCAGCGAAGAAAATAGTATGAGTAAAATTCCATGCCTTATTCTAGTTAATGAACTATTCCTAACTGCTTACAGTTTAGGATTTTTTTACTGAAACGAGTAAATTTTATTATTTTTCACAAAAATTTACCTTGATGGAAATAAAATGGATAAACTATATTGATGAAAATTTTTTCCTTTAGTTTCGAAGGCACTTTTTTCTGGGTGTATAGAAATTTATCGAAATTTTATTGCTATATCAAAATTATGTCAAAATTTTATTTCTATAGAAAATTTTTTCAAAATTTTATTTCTATAGAAAAATTTTTCAAAATTTTATTTCTATGGAAAATTTTGGCAAAATTTTATTTCTATAGAAATGTGTCGAAATTTTATTGCTATATCAAAATTATGTCAAAATTTAAGTTCTATAGAAAAGTTTGTTAAAATTTTATTTCTTTAAAAAATTTTTCTCAAAATTGTATTTCCATAGAACATTTTCTCAAAATTTCATTTCTATATAAAATTTTCTGAAACTTTTACTTCTATAGAAATTTTTCGAAATTTTATTGCTATATCAAAATTATGTGAACATTTTATTTCTATAGAAAAATTTGTTAGAATTTCATTTCTATAAAACATTTTTCTCAAAATTGTATTTCCATAGAACATTTTCTCAATATTTTATTTCTATAGAAAATTTTCTGAAAATTTTATTTCTATAGAACATTTTCTCAAAATTTTATTTCAATAGAAAATTTTGTCAAAATTTTATTTCTATAGAAAATTTGCAAATCATGTTTGGTAGAATTCTACCAAGTGTGACAACCGTGTTCGTTGGACGTTGATCTGAATGACTTGGATTATTCTTTCTCCATTAGGACATCTTATTGGGAATCGATGCCTTTTTCGCATCCCTGTGTTTTCATCGACCCCGATTCTTGGTGTTCCTCAGGTCAGGTGCTCAGTTCTCTCGTTGGATAATTCCTCAGGCGACCGATCGCATCCCTGTGTTCTCCTCGACTCCGATTCCTGACCTTCCGGTCTGTCCCCAGATGCTTTTAAAGAAATTAAATAATCAATAATTGTAATAGTTGTTTTATTCAAATTTCAATTTATTATAATTAATTTAATAATAGTTAATAGACAATATAAAATCCTTTGAATACTGAATGCGTGGCATAAAAGTAGAAAAGAAATAAAAAGGCACTGGTTTAGAATTTGAACCAAAATGTATGGGCTTTATTTAATAAATTATTGTTCGTCAAACAATATTTACCTTCGTAGAAGCGAGAGAGTCTCAAAGAGAATGACAAAAAGCTTGGATGCCGAAAGGCGGGGGTTGATGACATTTGACGTTAGAAAATGTCCTTATTTTCGTACCGAAAGGCAGAAAAAGGCATAGACAAATCCTAACGGAGGGATTACACTTGAAAATGATTATATGACTGAACAAAGCTAAAAAAACGGCATTTGAACTTAAACATTGCCGCCCGCCTTGCAACATCCAGCCATGTTGCAAAATTTAAAAATAAGTTAAATAATATTTACATGTTACATAATGAAAGTATACAGGATGTACATTTCAGTTTACAAAAAAGAGCATTTTATTTTAGTTCAATTCTTTTTTTTTCTCTTGTTATGGTGTCCAATTCATGTTTCATTTTTTCCAAAACATATTATTTACAAATGTGCTCGTTAAGCACGCGATCGTAAATGGACTCGTCAAGCCCGATCGTTGTTATTAAAAATTTTTTTAAAAAATTTGACTCGGAAGAGCCGGGTGTCGAGGACTCGTAAAGTCAGAAGGCAGTTGAAGACTACCTTACACCCAAGTGTGATATGGGGTGGCGAAGCCACAAACAATTCTCCTGGAGGAACCCCAGAAGCCGTCGTGAACGGTTTTTTATTGGTTGCTGTTGCAACATTGTCGGCCAGAATGGCAGAATCAGTAGTCGTACTGATGGTATGTTCATCGGCAAGGGGTGCGATGCTAGAATTAATCTCCCGTTCCTCATCCAACATGGGGACGTCGTCCTCAGACTCTGGAAGGGTAGCAGCCATCTTTGCTATGTTTTCTATCTATGAAAATATAGAAAGATTTCGGAACGGAAAACCAAATTAACATAATGGTCAGGGTGACCAGAAACCGTAGGTCGCCTTACAACTTGTAGTCCGATCTATTGCGATTCGAACGCGGCCATCAACCCAAAGATTTTTCACGTAACAAAAACTAGGGAGGACGCGAGCATAACGCGACAGATAGACCTATGTTAACTCCCTAAAAGACAAGGATGTAATCCATTTGAACAAACGACGACCGTTAGTACCCGGATGAACATCGCGAATACGACATAATTTCCACGTAGTGGGGAGTAATAGTTCTCGTCGAGAATGTCGTGGACAAATCAAAAGTAGCATGTAAAGTTACCGCTTTCGTAGAAAAGCAGACAGTTTTGTAAATATAACCGTGATAAATAGCGTACTATAGGACAAGCTCAAACTCATGGCGTGTATTGCCCATTGACCCAGGCGCATTACCCAAATTATGGTACCCCGTCAATACGTCGTCAACGTACATGCACCTCCGTAGGACGTATGCATAAAGAGGAAACTCATTCTCCGTGCCGTCAGCCAATGGTAAAATATGTCAAAGTCACTGTTTAATTAAATAAAAAGTCCTGGATAGTATTTGCAGAGAATATCGTAGTTGTATTCAATGATGAAAAATCTAGAACGGGTCAACATATATATGTCTGTATACATCTGTGTGATATCGCAATTGTATACGAATTTATACAACCTCCACCTCAAAACGAGGAGAAATAAGTCTGATTGTTGAGTCGGACCGACGTGTAAAAATGTCATTCAAGGCAGTGAAAACCAATCGAAGTTAAATTGTCTTCTCCTCATTCGTAGGCGTAACCTAAACTGGCCCCATATGGTATAACCATATATACCCCCGGACAAAGTCGTGGTGAATCGTCTTAATTCATGGTTTTCACAAGAAGAATGCCTCATTTCGAAGAAAGTGTGTCAGGCAACCCGTCCTTGATTTCTGATTTGTCCGGAGAAATAAGTTTTGAGATGAAGAGTATCTTCACTCAGAATCCCGTCGGTTTGTCTTTTCATAATTTTACCCGCAAAGCTTATCTGAATCAGATAAGAGAGGACGTCGGGGAAGCTCTTCTAGTTCCCAAAGTGCGGAGACGTGTCTCGTCAAGACTAGTTCCCTCGGAGAGGTCCACAGTAGTCGTGTAGACTGAAATATTCGAAGAAGGGATAGGACCCGTGACAACCCAGCCGCAGACTGTGTTTTGCGCTAGTAATGATCCCAAAATATTCGTTCTCGTACCGTCCAACAAAATTTTCGGATAAAGATCCGCGCCTAACAGAAGGTCAACAGGACGACAAACAAATAAATTGGGGTCAGCCAAACGTAGATTTGGCATGCTAGACACAATGTCACGATTTAGAGAAAAAGATGGCAGGTTGCCGGAAATGTTCGGGAGAACGTACGCTGTAGTCTCCAGTAGGAGCGACTCGTCTAGTGGGGTACCAATGCAAAGTGAACAAAGTTCTCTCGACGTGATCGAAACACTTTGATTCACACCAGAAATTGTAGCCGAAGTCGAAGACGTACTCAGTCCAAGTCGGTTCCGCAATCCTTCCGTAATAAAGGATGATTCCGAAGCGGGATCTATTAAGGCCCTAGCAGAATACGTGATACCCTGGTGAACGATATTCACCATTGCAGTCCCCTAATAATACATTTCCAGTACGTGTTGTATGAATTGTCTGTCACGCAGACATGCCAGTCGACAAATGATTGTCCAGCGCATATGAATGCGGTAGGTGGTAGACACTTCGGTATTTCGCGTAGCCGGTGCGGAAACGACCGGAGTAGTCCTAGGGCTATTCGACATATCACTATGCAAAAGAGTGTGGTGTCTTCTACCACATCTACCGCAATCATATGCGCTGGGACAATCATTTGTCACATGTCTGCGTGACAGACAATTCATACAACACTGATGGCGCTTAATCACATTCATCCTCTCAGGAACTGAAAGATTATGAAACCTAGAGCATGTTCTGAGGTGATGCTGTCGTCGACAGAGAACGCATAATCTGTCAGGAGAGGACTGGGAGGAACGAGGCGTACTTGTTGGGGGACGAGGTGCTTTCGCATTCGTGAAATGCGAACGAACTCTTTTGTTGGCCGGAGGCCTGGCGTCAATGCCGCGGATATCCCGAAGACATGTCAATGTCTGGATTCTTTCCGTGAGAAAGAAGTCCAAATCTGACCAAGAAGACAAAGCAGACTTTTCCTTAATACTCTGTTCCCAAAGTGTGACAGTACATTTCGGCAATCTTTGAAGGCATAAAAAGACGAGGATGGGATCCCAATCGTCAGTAGCCACATCGTAGATGGACATTGTCGAAATGCATGTCGAGATACCACGTTGTAACTTCTTCAGTCCTGAACTGGTCTCAGACTCCAAGACTGGCAAATCAAATAATAATTTGAGTTGGTGGTTCACCAGGAGGCGGGTATTATCATAAGTACCCTTTAGCGCCTTCCACGCAAGAGCGAAGCTTCTATGCGTGAGCGGAAATTTCGAAACCACATCGCGAGCTTCACCACTGGTTTTCTTGAGTAAATGACACAATTTTTCAATATCGCTAAGTCGGCTATTGTTAATATATACCGCTGTGAAGAAATCTCTAAATGTTGGCCAATTGAGAAAAT